>NC_134483.1:114958771-115204691 GCF_040206685.1 Ascaphus truei | reverse complement strand
CCCTCACACCACTTCGTTTTACCCCCCCTCACACCACCACTCCGTTTACCCCCCCCACCCCACCACTTTGTTTTACCCCCCCCACCCCACCACTTCGTTTTACCCCCCCACCCCACCACTTCGTTTACCCCCCACCTCACACCACTTCGTTTTACCCCCACCCCGTTCACATCTCTCCGTTTTCAGTTTTTTGTCCCCCCCGTTTCGTGTGTGTCCCCCGTTTCGTGTGTGTCCCCCGTTTCGTGTGTGTCCCCCCCGTTTCGTGTGTGTCCCCCCCGTTTCGTGTGTGTCCCCCCCGTTTCGTGTGTCCCCCCCGTTTCGTGTGTCCGTCCCCCCCGTTTTCGTGTGTCCGTCCCCCCGTTTCGTGTGTCCGTCCCCCCGTTTCGTGTGTCCGTCCCCCCCGTTTCGTGTGTCCGTCCGTCCCGTTTCGTGTGTCCGTCCGTCCCGTTTCGTGTGTCCGTCCGTCCCGTTTCGTGTGTCCGTCCGTCCCGTTTCGTGTGTCCGTCCGTCCCGTTTCGTGTGTCCGTCCGTCCCGTTTCGTGTGTCCGTCCGTCCCGTTTCGTGTGTCCGTCCGTCCCGTTTCGTGTGTGTGTGTCCGTCCCGTTTCGTGTGTGTGTCTCCCCCGTTTCGTGTGTGTGTCTCCCCCCCGTTTTGTGTGTGTGTGTCCCGTTTTGTGTGTGTGTGTGTGTCTTGTTTCGTGTGTGTCCCCCGTTTCGTGTTTGTGTCCCGTTTCGTGTGTGTCTCCCCCGTTTCGTGTGTGGTCTCCCCCCCATTTCGTGTGTGTGTGTGTCCTGTTTTGTGTGTGTGTGTGTGTCTTGTTTCGTGTTTGTGTGTCCCGTTTCGTGTGTGTGTGTGTGTGTGTCTCCCCCCCATTTCGTGTGTGTGTCCCGTTTTGTGTGTGTGTGTGTCCCGTTTCGTGTGTTTGTGTCTTGTTTCGTGTGTGTGTCCCCCGTTTCGTGTGTGTGTGTCCCGTTTCGTGTGTGTCCCATTTCGTGTGTGTGTCCGTGTCCCCCGTTTCGTGTGTGTGTGTGTGTCCCGTTTCGTGTGTGTGTCCCGTTTCGTGTGTGTGTGTGTGTCCCGTTTCGTGTCAGAGGACAGCAAGCAATGCAATGCAATGCAATACAAGCTTCCAATGCTTGTATTGCATTGGTTTTGCCTTGCTGTCCTCTGATTGGGTAAAGTAGGTCATGTGTTTTGAAGTCGGAGCTGCAGATTCAAAATTTTGAAACTCCTGAAACTGAGCTCTGACTACAGCTCATAGGCACGCGCAGGAGGGAGCTCATGCAGGCCACACACAATGTCTCCCCCGTTTCGTGTGTCTCCCCCGTTTCGTGTGTGTGTCTCCCCCGTTTCGTGTGTGTGTCTCCCCCGTTTCGTGTGTGTCTCCCCCGTTTCGTGTGTGTGTCTCCCCCGTTTCGTGTGTGTGTCTCCCCCGTTTCGTGTGTGTGTCTCCCCCGTTTCGTGTGTGTGTCTCCCCGTTTCGTGTGTGTCTCCCCCGTTTCGTGTGTGTGTCTCCCCCGTTTCGTGTGTGTGCCTCCCCCGTTTCGTGTGTGTGTCACACCCGTTTTGTGTGTGTGTGTCACCTCGTTTTGTGTGTGTGTCCCGTTTTGTGTGTGTGTGTCCCCCGTTTCGTGTGTGTGTGTCTGTCCCGTTTCGTGTATGTGTGTCTGTCCCGTTTCGTGTGTGTGTGTGTCTGTCCTGTTTCGTGTGTGTGTGTGTGTGTGTGTGTCTGTCCCGTTTCGTGTGTGTGTGTGTCTGTCCCGTTTCGTGTGTGTGTGTCTGTCCCGTTTCGTGTGTGTGTGTCTGTCCCGTTTCGTGTGTGTGTGCCTCCCCCGTTTCGTGTGTGTGTCTCCCCCGTTTCGTGTGTGTCACCCCGTTTTGTGTGTGTGTGTCACCCCGTTTTGTGTGTGTGTGTCACCTCGTTTTGTGTGTGTGTGTCCCGTTTTGTGTGTGTGTGTCCCCCGTTTCGTGTGTGTGTGTCTGTCCCGTTTCGTGTATGTGTGTCTGTCCCGTTTCGTGTGTGTGTGTGTCTGTCCTGTTTCGTGTGTGTGTGTGTGTGTGTGTGTCTGTCCCGTTTCGTGTGTGTGTGTGTGTGTCTGTCCCGTTTCGTGTGTGTGTGTCTGTCCCGTTTCGTGTGTGTGTGTCTGTCCCGTTTCGTGTGTGTGTGTCTGTCCCGTTTCGTGTGTGTGTGTCTGTCCCGTTTCGTGTGTGTCACCCCGTTTTATGTGTGTGTGTCACCCCGTTTTGTGTGTGTGTGTCCCGTTTTGTGTGTGTGTGTCCCGTTTTGTGTGTGTGTGTCCCGTTTCGTGTGTGTGTGTGTCCCGTTTCGTGTGTGTGTGTCTGTCCCGTTTCGTGTATGTGTGTCTGTCCCGTTTCGTGTGTGTGTGTGTCTGTCCTGTTTCGTGTGTGTGTGTGTGTGTCTGTCCCGTTTCGTGTGTGTGTGTGTGTGTCTGTCCCGTTTCGTGTGTGTGTGTCTGTCCCGTTTCGTGTGTGTGTGTCTGTCCCGTTTCGTGTGTGTGTGTCTGTCCCGTTTCGTGTGTGTGTGTTCCCCGTTTCGTGTGTGTGTGTGTCCCGTTTTGTGTGTGTGTGTGTCCCTCGTTTCGTGTGTGTGTGTGTCCCCCGTTTCGTGTCAGAGGACATCAAGCAATGCAATGCAATACAAGCTCCCAATGCTTGTATTGCATTGGTTTTGCCTTGCTGTCCTCTGATCGGGTAAAGTAGGTCATGTGATCTGAAGTCGGAGCTGCAGATTCAAAGTTTTGAAACTCCTGAAACTGAGCTCTGACTACAGCTCATGGGCACGGGCAGGAGGGAGCTCATGCAGGCCACACACAATGTCTCCCCCGTTTCGTGTGTGTGTCTCCCCCGTTTCGTGTGTGTGTCTCCCCCGTTTCGTGTGTGTGTCCCCGTTTCGTGTGTGTGTGTCTGTCCCATTTCGTGTGTGTGTGTCTGTCCCGTTTCGTGTGTGTGTATCTGTCCAGTTTCGTGTGTGTGTGTCTGTCCCGTTTCGTGTGTGTGTGTCTGTCCCGTTTCGTGTGTGTGTGTCCCGTTTCGTGTGTGTCTGTGCCGTTTCGTGTGTGTGTGTCTGTCCCGTTTCGTGTGTGTGTGTGTCTGTCCCGTTTCGTGTGTTCCCCGTTTCGTGTGTGTGTGTGTCCCGTTTCGTGTGTGTGTGTGTGTCCCGTTTCGTGTGTGTGTGTGTCCCGTTACGTGTGTGTGTGTCCCGTTACGTGTGTGTGTCCCGTTAAGTGTGTGTGTGTGTGTGTGTGTCCCGTTTTGTGTGTGTGTGTGTGTGTCCCCCGTTTTGTGTGTGTGTGTGTGTGTCCCTCGTTTCGTGTGTGTGTGTGTGTGTCCCCCGTTTCGTGTCAGAGGACAACAAGCAATGCAATGCAATGCAATACAAGCTCCCAATGCTTGTATTGCATTGGTTTTGCCTTGCTGTCCTCTGATTGGGTAAAGTAGGTCATGTGATCTGAAGTCGGAGCTGCAGATTCAAAATTTTGAAACTCCTGAAACTGAGCTCTGACTACAGCTCACGGGCACGCGCAGGAGGGAGCTCACGCAGGCCACACACATTGTCTCAATGTGTCTCATCGTGGCGAGCGTGAGCGCCCGCATCAGCTCAGTGCCACCCTGGACGCAGCCTAACCAGTACATCAGTGCTTCTCAACTGTGGTTCCCATGGACTTTCCTGCAATTTTCAGCTCATTTGAAAATTGTACCAAATACCCTCTGATCTCAAACGAGCTATTAGAGAGGGTTGGGGTTCCTTAGAATGCATCAGTTTTCAGACGCTTTTAGAGATATTTGGGGTTCCTCAGAATTTCACTGTATAATTATAGTGTTCCTTAATAACAACAGAAGTAGAAAACCACTGATGTAAATATATACAGTTAAAAGAAAACTTATAGTATCAGAATTATATTTCTTTGATACATTTTCTGTAATCTTTCACTCCATTGTGAAGCAGAGTTTGGTTATGTAGGTTGTGTTTCCAAAGTTTATAAATAGTGTTTTAGTAGTGAACTGCGACTGTACATAGAACTACAGTGAATGTAGAAGTTTCAAGGCTATTGAAATACACGGGCAATAAGATATACTCCTCACACAAAGTCCTTTACAATGTGTTTGTGTTACAGCTCAAATGAATCTTATCAAAGATAACATCTTAAAGTGGCCAAAGATCCACGTTGAGGTGTTTTTGGCCCACGGGCAACATATAAAAATCCAGTCAGAGGCAATTTAAAGATTTGTTTTATGTATTTAATGTTGTCATTTTTAATGCATGCATTGGTTTAAAATGTTCCCCCCAAAAATAGCAGCTACAATGTATCCTGATATTACTAAGGTAACATTGACTGTTACAGCTCAAACTGATGGGAACATTTGCAACAAATTATCACCAACAGGAAAGTGTTGCAAAAATATTGCACTCCTGTAGATCGGGGCTAAAACCTGCTATAGAAATCAAAAGATGCGCTGTATATTAAAACACGTTAAAACATGGCATTGTGTTTAATAATAAAAAAAAAAATCATCATTATCTAACACAATAGATCTGATTTTATTTAAAAAAAATAAATTAAAAAAAACCCATAAGATTTCACATGTTTTGCCGCTTTAAGTAGAACATTTGGATGAAAAGGGCTATGACTGAATAACTTTTTCAAAAGAAAAGTTAGGTCAATCTATTGTATGAGTTGTACTCATTGAATTGCATTAATGAGACGGCTGTACTGGAAGTGGGAAGGAAATCATGATACAATATCTAGAGTAAATGTCCAATCCATATGCCAGGCCACACAGTAAAGAATATAGGGGCCTATGCAGAGAGTTGCGTTCCGTAAATTCGCTGTGATAATAAAATCGCCAATGTTGGCACGTTTTAGTTAGCCGTATGCACATAAGTCTGATTACCTTGTTGACATAAATGTATAAATCTGCCGTTTTTTCCTGGCGTTTACTTTTGCTGGTACATTCGCCATTCAGTTGTATGTACATTAATGGCGCTATATAAATAAAGACATACAATACAATACAGTTGTGCTGTAATGGTGAGAATCTGTAAACGTTGTTCCTGGAATACCACGTTTTCTTCGACATGGCGTACAGATGCGCGTTTCACCTTCTCGCCAATTGTTCTCCGCTTTTTTATATCCGCCAAAAAAACACGCCGATGTCATACCCATCTCGCCACATTTACGCACCTTTCTGCATACCTATACCCACTTTTGGCGACATCATGGAGATTACTTCGTTCTCGGACCTCTCTGCATAGGCCCCATAGTGTAAAACTTCGTGTGAAAAAAAAAGAAACATGCTAAAATAACGCGCTCACAAATATACTTCCCAGCTCGGAGAGTTCACCACCGAAGCATTTAAAGGCAGGGTAAAACGCTGCAAAGGACGCCTTTGGCGGTGATTCAAAGGGTAACGCTGTCCACACTACAAATAAAGGGCATATTTGTGAGTTTTTTTTCTACTTTGTTGTGGCATATAAATACTAAGAAGAAAAATAAATCACTATAAATAACACTTGGCTCCCTAGTACCAGGTTGGAATGTGAGCTGCTTAGAACTTAACTTGTTTTTTGGAACATAAAATATAATTCAAATACATGTTATATAAATCAAATAATAAATGTGATGCAGTGTTTGTGTGATTACTATGATAAAAGTGTGACGACGATGGCAGATAGGGCCTGCTGACTATTATCAGGTTAACCCCTAGTCTACTAGCCTCCCTGTGGCACACTATTGCGTGGCTGCAGGTTTAATAGGCAGGGATTTAATATACAGAGCTGTAACAATGTCTGTCAGCAGACTGGGTTAATCAGAGAAGTCTGCCAGTGTTTGGTTACAGTTTTATCTATTATGTTTGTAACCACAGGATAGAGGTGCTGTAGCAGCAAAATTACTGCTACAAAATTAAGTTAGTTGGTGCATGATTCACAATCGAGAAGATCTCACACGGTAGGGTTAGTGCTTTTTATCTTTTTTATATTTATAACTGTGTATGAGTAATGCTATTCATTGCAGGCTCACATTAGTTATGGCAGCTGACTGATATTCTGCCCAAAGTTAGCTTTTTTTTTTTTTTAAATCTATTCCTTGTGGCAGATTTCCTGAGACAAAGCTGATATTGTTGTCAGAAGATTGTGTCGAGTGCAGTCACCCTATTTTTGTAGTTCTGGTAGCTTTCCCTGCTGCTTGTGGGAAAAGCACCTATGGATCGTAACTAGAAAAATAAACTATTTCCCTAATGCCTTCATTGTTTGCGTATACAGTACCTCTGAGGATCTATTGAAGTCTACACAATTAGGTGCGTGATGTACAATAGAAGTGATCTAACAGAGTATGGGCTGGAGCACACACAGCGCTACACGTGCGTGCGCTTTCGTCACCGACCCCTGACGGCTAATGGTAGTGTTCATTGTTGGAACTACCATTGGCTGCGAGGAACGGCGTCGTCGCCGCTGCTGTAGCTGGAGTCTTTCTAAAGGGTGATTTCAGGCTACAGCAGCGCAACGTCAGTTTCATCAGCCAATCAATGTCCAGACGTTTTCATTGATTGGCTGCTGAAATTGCTGGGGGACAGGGTTTATTATTTTATTTATTATTTATTCTCACATATTTATTATTATAACATAACATTATTTATTTATCCGCATATATGCCTTTTATGTTTGCAATTTAATAATATCTCTGAGTAGTGTAAACATCTATTTGTTGCAATCTCGTATTTGTTAGAGCAGGTTGTTTTGCTAGTACAGCTCAACCCCGTTATAACGCGATCCGTTACAACGCGGATCCGCTTATAACGTGATGCAAACGTGGCTCCCAATTTTTGGATTTATGAATTCTTTACAACACGATTATTGGTGTCTTAAATACTTTATTGTACAATGCATACAATTGTACATTATTTCTAACGCGATCCGCTTTTAGCGCGATGTGATTCTTTGGACCCCAAGCACAGCGTTATAAGGGTGTTGAGCTGTGTTAGCTTATTAAAGTGAGTTCCTGATAACTAAAAGACCATTTACTTATTAGATATTTATCCATATATATTTAGGCACTGTACCGTGTATGAGTCTCACTAGATGTGCTAAAAACTGAGCTTTGTCTGTGTTTTATGAGTTCCTGATAACAGCGTTTCTGAGTAGTGCTGCTGGCTAGCCGTGCTACTTGCGGAAAAGAGCACCGCATGATTAGAACAAAGTCTATTTCCCTAATCCCATCATTAATCACCTTCCTCAGTGAATGGCTAAACAGAGTTGAAGATGAACACAGTTATTAAAAATAAAACTCCATAATGGCTTTCGTCAATATGAGGGAGCGTGTGGTGTATGCAGACACCATTGCGAGTGGCCCTCTCAGGTGATGTCATCAACAGCTGGCGTATGTTTCATGCTTTCTCAAGGATACTTTTGGTGATAATGCAAAGGGGAATGCTAGGCATGCTACAAATGTATTTATTTATTAAATGTTTTATCAGGAAGTAATACATTTAGATATGTCTCTTTTTCAAGTATGTTCTGGGCACAGAGTTATAATGTCAAATACATGGCTACAAATACATAGTTACAGTTGTGTGAAAAAGAAAGTACACCCTCTTTGAATTCTATGGTTTTACATATCAGGACATAACAATCATCTGTTCCTTAGCAGGTCTTACAATTAGGTAAATACAACCTCACATGAACAACAACACATGACATATTACACCGTGTCATGATTAATTTAACAAAAATAAAGCCAAAAATGGAGAAGCCATGTGTGAAAAACTAAGTATACCTTATGATTCAATAGCTTGTAGAACCACCTTTAGCAGCAATAACTTGAAGTAATCTTTTTCAGTATCACTTTATCAGTCTCTAACATCCGTTGTGGAGGAATTTTGGCCCACTCTTCTTTACAACATTGCTTCAGTTCATGGAGGTTTGTGGGCATGTGTTTATGCACAGCTCTCTTAAGGTCCAGCCACAGCATTTCAATCGGGTTGAGGTCTGGACTTTGACTGGGCCATTGCAACACCTTGATTCTTTTCTGTTCCAGACATTCTGTTGTAGATTTGCTGGTGTGCTTGGGATCATTGTCCTGTTGCATGACCCAATTTCGGCCAACCTTTAGCTGTTGGACAGATGGCCTCACATTTGATTCTAGAATACTTTAGTGAATAAATGTCAACATAATTATGCTATGTGGCACGCGCCTCTCTTTTTTCTTTTCATATATATAACAGTTACAGACCAGATTAAAATGTGAGACCGCTTTAGTTTTGAAAGAACTTAGACTAGTGGCAGCAGTGAGAGTCTCTGGTAGACTGTTCCAGTTGTGGGGTGCACGGTAAGAGGAGAAGCGGCCGGAAACTTTGCTGAACCTTGGGTCCATGAACAGTCTTTTGCAGTCAGATCTCAGATAAGTGCTGTATGTGATAGGGGTGAGGAGCTTGTTCAGATAGGTGGCTAGCTTGCCCAGAAAGTATTTGAAGGCAAGATAGGGAAGGTGAACTTTGCGCCTAGACTCAAGTGATGATCAATCTAGTTCTTTGAGCATTTCGCAGTGATGTGTGTTGTAATTGCATTGGAGGACAAAGCGGCATATTGAGTTGTAGAGGGTATCAAGTTTGCCAAGGTGAGTTTGGGGTGCTGTGCCATATACTAATATACAAATAAAGAGCATATTTGTGCGTTTGATTCTATTTTGTTGTGGGGCAACGTTCTTCATATACTACACTATATTAGCACTTTTTCTGTATTTTGAGGAGATCAAAACAGCAAAAATCTACACCTTATCACAATCATCTATATCAGGCCTCTACAAGTAGTATTCCAAAGGAGCCGGATCTGAAAAGATTTAGGAGTAGAATGGCCACAAGCTTATTGTAATTTAACTTGATACAGTCACAATTATTGTATATCAACACTTTGTAAGCATTTATAGCATTTGTAACATATACATTTACATTATCTTAACTGATGTATACCCCCTGTGGGTTTAATAGAGTAATACAATGGTGAGCAGTGGATTCTAAGCTCCTCCCTGTGGTAACATGGAGGTGCTGTGTCACAGGAGGTATACAAAAGGGAGCACATCCAGAAGTTAGGTTCCAGCATGCCAGGAGGAGAGGATCCTCGGGGAATAGAGGTAGGGGATATGTTCTGTCATGGAAAAACTCAGTTCCACACGTGTCTTTTTGGTAAGCAATTCGAATAGAAACTTTAATTGCAAACAGCTGTTAGCAAGTGTGCGTTTAATACAAATCAAACATTGCTGTCTGACCAACACAAAGGCACTGAAATAATAGTCCTAAGCAATTTAAGTTATACCTGAAAAATTGGGCGGGCATGCATAATTTCATATGTCAGTATATTTATTACTTTCATTAGGCCTCTCATTTCTTATCTTATATGATGTCGTTACTTGGTTATACATTTTCTATATATTTTAGCAGACTAAACACACAGAAATATTTATGGTGCCTGACCACCTCATCTCCCCCTTCAAGGCTAACAGCTATATATCTCTTGCCTAACTCTACAAAGAGAGAATTAACAAATAAGAACTTGAGGTGCCCACCACAGGAAAATAAGAACAGTCAGCTTTTATAAGGTAACCGAAAGTTCACAGAAGAAAACTTTATATATATATATATATTACAAACAAAGAATAGACTGCGCTCCTCAGGTGTAAGCTCAGACCAAATCCCAATTGGTTATATTAAGTGAATATAGCAAAGGTGGTGCAACAATATTATGGATGATTGATTCACACTAATAAAAAAATACATACAATATTATATAATAAAATGCTGAGTGCCAATGTTTAAAAAGCTGCTCTGAACACAAATATATGCTAATACTAATATAAAAAAAAGGTAAATGTCGATGGTAAAGACTTCTGCACAAATGAATCCCTCCTGGATGATATTCAATGGATGATAATTGAAAAAATGTATATATAAAAAAATGACACTGAATGTGTCAAAAAATGAAAAAATGAAAATGAAAAAAAAATATCTAAAAAATAAAAATATATCAACCAAACCAAGGGTCCATGCTAGGTTCTGGCTGCTCTCATCAAGGACCAACGAACTCCCAGAAATCTGTGAACAACAAAAAAGAAAGCGCCCGATCCTAGTGCAGCATGAAAAAGTACAATTTAATAAAAATGAATAAAACCAACAAATGTGAACTCACAAACAACGGATAAATAAAAGCATATATTGAGTATACTCAATCGCCAACCGCCCACGATGTGCCTTGGATGGCGCGCCCTCTCTCCGTCTGCACTCTCTCAGCTCTTCCGAACCGACATCCAGCAGGGGATACAGGAACAGGCTCACCACAGTGTAACCCGGAAGTCCTCCACAAGGTTAGTGTATTCCGGATAGGAGATCAGTTTGTGACCCCGCGATGCAGGGGCTGTGAGAAAAAAAATCTCTCTGCACTCCCAAAGGCAGTCCGTGTTAAGGTGGGCAGTGAGGATGGAGTAAATGTTGTATCACAGTGTGACAGCAGCTAGATAACGCTCCTCCCTACGCGTTTCTTCACACTAGGTGATTTCATCAGGGGATCCCCTGATCCCCTGCATCGCGGGGTCACAAACTGATCTCCTATCCGGAATACACTAACCTTGTGGAGGACTTCTGGGTTACACTGTGGTGAGCCTGTTCCTGTATCCCCTGCTGGATGTCGGTTCGGAAGAGCTGAGAGAGTGCAGACGGAGAGAGGGCGCGCCATCCAAGGCACATCGTGGGCGGTTGGCGATTGAGTATACTCAATATATGCTTTTATTTATCCGTTGTTTGTGAGTTCACATTTGTTGGTTTTATTCATTTTTATTCAATTGTACTTTTTCATGCTGCACTAGGATCGGGCGCTTTCTTTTTTGTTGTTCATATATATATATTACAGGTGAAGGTAAGGCGGAGCATCAGCCCGATGAGGAAGAGAACAGACCGGGATCACTCAAATCAATGCAAACGCTTTAATGGCATAGAAGGCAACATAGACTCACTCTTACGCGTTTTGCACGGCTAACCGCGCTTTATCAAAGAGTACAAATAACATACAAACAGTTCCGCTTAAAATACCCAGCCTGCCCTGCGGAGTAGCCAATAGGAGCTCAGTAAGCACTTCATCTCATACACCTGGGGAAAGGTAAACTCCCCCATGTGTCACAAGTTGAACAATACAAAATATACACCTATCCGCAGAGGCAGGGGAAAAAAAGAATGACTAATTTAAAAAGCATTTACCAAAAGGATAAACTGTGAGGTTTAGACAAATAGCAAGAGAATTAAATAAATATAGTCTAGATACACGTTTATCTTAAACAGATATAGTCACAGGATAACCATATTGGTAAGGTATGAATACAAATAGAAATCATTAAAAACAGAAAACATTGCTGCAATAGATCAAGAATAGAAAGAATAATAATACAAAAAAGCATATAATATTAATATGAAAAGACATGAAAAAATAATTCAATTATACCTTTAGACAAATGCAAAATGGATGTTGAAAAAATGAAAAAAATAATATATAGAGTAAATTATATATCCCCAATGTTATATGATACATTTCCCCAAGATTTAACTTATTTATAGGGAATGTATTCAAGTCTATCAAGAATTATACATATACAATACATGTCATTAAACAATATTGTTCAACAAATTTTATTTGAATTTATTTATTTATTTGATAGTATATTCCTGAGTTGGGATCAACATTATTATATCTCCTTTCTCCATGGAACTGCCAGTTATGGTCCGTATTGTAAACATATTCCATTGCATAAAATATCTTCTATATTCCAAATTCCATAGGGGAAGGGGGAAAAGAAAGAGAAAGGGAAATAGAAAAAAGGGGAAGAGGGGGGGGGGGGGAGGGAGAGAAAGGAATAAGGTGGAAAAGGGGGAGAGAAGGGAAAAGAGACGGGAAAGGGAAGGACAGAGAGGGTGAAAAAATGGGGAAGGAAAAGAGATGGAAGTGGAAGATAGAAGCCTAACATCACACATTTAGATATATAACCAACATATAATGTTTAAATCAATGTAAAAAGTGTTGAAGCTCCCAGTCTAAGTTCATCCCTAAGGGACTGAGAGTATCTAAAGAAAAAATCCATGTCATTTCTTTACGATTAAGATGGTTAAACCTATCTCCACCCTTTATAGATGCCTGGACACATTCGATGCCTCTGAATTGAAAATTTCTCTAACCACCCTGACTACATTGTAAAAAATGCCTCGACACTGGGTAATTGAGGTCATTGTTCTTAATAGACCGAACATGTTCCATAATGCGCTGCTTTAGGAGTCTAGTTGTTCTCCCTACATAACCCCTAGAGCAGCCACACCAAATGTAATACACCACAAATTGTGTGTTACAGTTGATAAATGATTTAATTGTAAACATTTTACCCATTTTGTTTTCTTTAATTACTTTAGTGGGACATGCATATTTACAAATTTTGCAGGAACCACATTTATAAAAGCCAATTGTTGGCCTCAAGGTACCCGCAACAGAAGTCTCTGAAGAGAATAAACTAGGTGATAGGCGTGTTCCTAAAGTGTCAGCATTAGTAAAGACAAGTTTAGGACCTTCTTTCACTATAGATTTTAAGTCTGTGTCCAAACCTAACACATCCCACATCCCTTTGCATATATATATATATATATATATATAATTATCCTGCTACCCATAATATACTGTAATACACAGCATGGCTTTTCTTATAGCTTATAGACAAGCCAAACGCCTGGTTATAGTTATTTATATGTTAACAATATGAAAATATTATACTTCCACAGTTCCCAAAGTTATAGCATAGATCAGCCCCCTCCCCACCGCCCCCCTTTATTGTGTTTCAGTTAGGGACAGTGCCCTATCTGTTAGGATCACATAGTATGGCCATAAGAGAAGCGCAAGTCGCAGAGAGGGAATGCACACATGCTACAGTGGGAAAAGCAGAGAAGACCCCAGGATGTGAGGAGATCAGCCCTACATGCGGGTGCCAATCTACTGTACGCATCACCCTTGAGGAAGTGGCAATTCCACAACAGGGCTGGAAAGTAATAGTAACATTAACAGAACAGGTCTGGATCTCATCAGGGGCCTGCAGTAGAAGGGACCGTAAGGATGTAGCTCAAAGGGGGGGCCTGGTCCACGAGATGAAGTCAGTACAGTAACAAGTGAATGCACCTTCCATTAGTGTTGAGTGGGCACCTAGAGAAGACCTGCATCAAGAGTGATCGTAGTTTGGATGATATAAGGTACAACTAAGCCAATCTGATGGTATATGTGAAGTGTTCTCATGCCGGGGGACATGAATAAAGGTTGCTGTTGTACCATAAAAGCTTCTGGCGCCCATCTGTATCATCGCCCAGGTGACAACCAACAGCACTCTGAGACATGGTAAATCAAGACTGTTTTGGACATACACCATACACTGATGTAAACTCCCAAGGAGCCGGACAGGAAGGGTTACACTAACAAGGGAGATTGTGTGGAAAAACTGCACTTACACGTACAGTAGATGTTTAAGCAACCAGTATGAAATTAATAGAGCCAGAAAGTCCAAGGGCCATATCAAGGCTCTTCATGGGCCAGATTTGAGCCACAGACCTCAGTTGATCAATAGCTAGATACATCTATATGAAGACCTATTTTTGTGAGCACATAATTGAATACACTATACAGTAGGGCTTATTCTCTGGGATCTCCAGTGGCTGATCATGCCACTTTCAGATGGAATTCCCAAATTGGCACTGGGGAAATTCCAGCCAAAAACAGCCCGACCACCCTCTTCTGCACGTATATTATTTTTATTATTGTTCATTTGTAAAGTGCTAGCATATTCCGCACTGCGGTACAATGGAGTACAGAGATTTGATAATTGCATAAACCGTCGCATGAAAATACAAAAAGGACAACAGATAGAGAGAGATAATGAGGGCCATGCTCCTGGGAGTTTACAATCTAGTGAGAATAACCAAAAATATTCAAACAGAAAGGTAAAGTGGCTGCTTATTGTGGGATGGAATAAACCTCAGGTTGGGGTATGGTCCAGCCCGGCAACTGATCCCTGATGTTACTTAGCATGGAGATTGGTCCAGATGCACAACTGGTCCCAATGGGGTTGGAGGAGGGAAGTGTGAGCTGCTTTGGTTGGGGGAGGGAGTTTAATGTTAGGGGTATGCCACATAGGCTTCCTTGAAAAGGTGAGTTTTTAGGGAGTTTTTAAATGTCTGAAAGCTGGGAAAGTGTCTGATAGGGAATTCCAGAGAGAGGGGGCAGCACGGTAGAAGTCTTGTAGGAGGAGGTGAGAGGCTGTAATAAGGTAGGAGGAAAAGCAGATGTTAGCAGAACGTAGTGGGCTTTTAGGGATATATTTGGGGATGAGGCTTGATATGTAAGGTGGGGGCAGTGTCGTTGAGATCTTTGTAAGTCAGAGCTAGGGTTTTAAATCTTATTTTAGAGGATATGAAAAGCAAGTATAGGGAATTTCGTAATGGAATGGTGAGTGAGGCAGATGAGTCTGGCAGCAGCGTTTTGGATGGATTGGAGTTGGGACAAGCAGACGTGGAATGCCAACTAGGAAAAAGGTTGCAGTATTCAAGGCGGGACAAGATGAGTCTGTGAATTAGGATTTTAGTTGCATCATGGGTGATGAATATAGATTCAGCCCCTAAATGTTTTCCCTTTTTTGTCCCACCACCTCTCTATTATCTCTGATCTCATTGCATATACCCACTGAAATTCCTGTGCACTCTGGCATTTGGATTGAAGTTTTACTGGAGATTTTTGGGGAAATCTTCTTATATAGAAGTCTAGCACTAAGAGAGTTTTTAGTTACTTGTATCATTCAGATTAAAAAAAAATAATATATATATATATATATATATATATATAGAGAGAGAGAGAGAGAGAGAGAGAGAGAGAGAGAGAGAGAGAGAGAGAGAGAGAGAGAGAGAGAGAGAGAGAGAGAGAGAGAGAGAGAGAGAGAGAGAGAGAGAGAGAGAGAGAGAGAGAGAGAGAGAGAGAGAGAGAAATAATGAGGTGCGCAAATGTGTATTCAAACAATATATAGATATACCAAAGGATGCTGCCACAATGTGTAGGGTGCACACAACACCAGAAATATAGGAAGAAAAGAAACAAAGGGTGCAACCAATGTATGCAAATGTAAGGAAAAACACTTGCAGGGGTATGCTACAATGAAAGTCCAGTAAGAGGTACCGGATGGGACCTAAAAAAATGAGAGAAACAGCAAAATATGGTGAAATAAGTATTTTTAGTAACACACAAAGGCGATACAAATCATACTTACAATGTAGCAGGCAAAAATGGAAATTTCAGGATAAAATCCTACTCTTTAGTCGCCAAACTGGAAACAGTTACACCAGGGTCTGTAGCGCGCTCCTTGGAAGATGCCGTCTCCTCTCCGACGCTTGTGCTTCAGACTCCCTCCTCCATATCTCGCGATGGTTGGTGCGATGACAACAGATCGTGACGTATGTACTCAGAAGTATCTCCGTCGGTACAGTCACAATGGCAAATGTTACGAACAGTCCCAGTTGCCTTAATAAAGACTTGCAGCAAGAGTAGGTTGATACAATTCAATAACAGGACAATCATAGTCCTACTTGTTTCGTCTCAATGAAGAACAAGCGCAAAATATGCGCTCTATATATATATATATGTATATATGTGTGTGTGTGTGTGTGTGTGTGTGTGTGTGTGTGTGTGTGTGTGTGTGTGTGTGTGTGTGTGTGTGTGTGTGTGTGTGTGTGTGTGTGTGTGTGTGTGTGTGTGTGTGTGTGTGTGTGTGTGCGCGCATATATACAGTGACGAGAAAAAATTTGTGAAACCCAATGCTACTGTAATTATGGTAATTCCATAGTTTTTTCATGATAACCTTCTTGAATCAAAACCAGTATTTTGTTAAATATCCTGTAGGGTTTATATTAACCAATTTCATGTCTTTTGAAACAAAATGATGAATGAATTAGACAAACAATGAATAATTAAGAGTCCGGGTATGTGCAAAAGTAAGTGAAACCCTGGTTTTATCAGCTAAATTAAAAGGGATAATTAGTATCAGAAACTTTGTGAGTTTGGTCTTCACCATACAGGCGTGTGGAAACATGATATGCCACGATCAAAAGATATCTCTGAGGACCGCAGAAAAGCAGTTATTGATTCTCATCAGTCTAGACAGTTACAAAACCATTACATATACTGAAAAGTCCACCGCTTGCTGGTATAGAATAAAAGTGGTCTTGTAGGTGCACCTAAGGGGAAAATAGGCTATAAGGGGATCCCGAGGGGGAAGGAGAGAACAATGCCCCTAATCTAGTGGACAACTACTGAGGAACTTGACAGTGTTATAAAAAGTAATTGAGCTGTTTTGGGGAGTGTCTAAGCAGATATGAGGGAAAGCAACGGATGCTGCATAATTATTTAGAATCTGATCTGTATCAGTAAGGGCAGTGTGTAAGATATGTAACCTAAAATATAACTTTTAATTAGTGTACTATAAAATACAATATCGCACAAAGTTCACTAGGCGAAATCGGTTGCTTACTGATATTTAATAACAATTAGTGAACAAAAAATGTGTACATAAGAACCTTAACAAAAATGAATGAACCATTCAGGCAGTCCATTGGGGTATTTTTCACCAGAATAAATTCATGTTCTTGTTTAGTTATTACCTTATTATCCAAACCTTCCTTCCGTATTCTAACGAATTCCTTCCTGAATGCCACCGATGGATTTGTATCGAGAATAGTGGAAACAAGACCGATCGGGTAACAGACGTAAACTTTCTTTAGCATAATCGTCCTGATTAAGAATCACAATATTCCCTCCCTTATAAGAGGGATTGATGACTATATATTTGGCCTCTGCTAGCGCCTTTAGGTCTCTCCTTTCACTCCTGTTCATATTATATACCCCGGAGGGAGTGCAGTGAATTATTAATATCATTAATAACCAGCTGAGAGAACAACGCTACATTCACGCAGGTCTCCACAGGAGGGGTAAAGGTGGATATACTTTTGAGATCTGTATCCTCTTGTTCTCATCTAAAGGCTCTTAAGATCTTGTAGACATGCAAAATCAATTGCATCAACATTTTCTCCAGTAGAAAAAACAGGATATTCAGCGCTCGTGCTGTATGATGGTGTGGATGATCCCTTTGCAGCATGTACATAAAGCGTCTCCCCAGAAACTCTCAAATCTAGGTGAACCCCCCTTAAAAAGGGGGGAGGGCACCCTGAAATACAAGATAATAAAAAATGCACAAATGCGCACCAGGGATTAGTGGAAGGTAATTTATTAAAAATACACACAAACTCTGAGGGGATCCAACCCCACCTCAGAACAGCTGTGCAGCTGGACGGCTAAGTACTACCCAGGAGAACACCTGATGGTGACTAAACCCTAAGCTGCACAGTATACAAATACAGTAAAATTTATATAAAAACACATGAAAGAAAAAAACAAACATGAAAACAACCTATCAACAGATTTGTATAGAAACCGCCATAAGGTTGGGCACTGGCAAGGGGAAACGGACACTCACACTGAGACAGTCAGCAGACTCGCGGTGTCTGCACAGGATCCGGATCTCGGCACCGCGGAGATGGAAAAAAACGCTGCTGTCTTCTGCAGGCTCCGTCTCAGCTTACCAGCATACACGCGCAGGATGACCTGTCATGACCTCTACGCGTTTCGTACCAAGTACTTCGTCAGGAGGTCACGTACAGCATCATCCGCGCGTATATATAGGCGGCAACTGATTGAAGAAACCAGCCCCCTCAGAGAAACACCCTTACTTTGCCTAATTGCTACGCTGATTAAAACACCTTGAAATGAGGTTACTAGGCAACAGGGTGTATGACAACTCATGTGGGGGATGTGTGCAAGTATAAATTAATCATTGCACTCACCCCTATGAAAAAATACAGGAAAAAGACCTCTAACAACATAAATGATATACTATGTAAACAAATCATGCTGAAACCTGTATATAAATAAAAGAAAAAAGAACAAATGATTAAATAAAAACAAATAAATATAAAAACATACATAAATGTTAATGCAAATAAATGTTAATAAATTCATTTTATTAAAAACGGAATACCTTATCTTAAAAAAGGAGTCAATTCAATTAGTTCATTGAAACCATAGGGATGTCTAGTATGCATTTCATAAATCCAAAATTGCTCCCGTTTCAATAAATGATTATCTCTATTTCCCTGTCTACTACCTAGTGATACACTTTCAAGTCCCTTAAATTTAATACAACCAGGTTCACTATTATGCACTTCTTTAAAGTGTTTCAAAAGCGGAGTTAATGGCATACCCTTTGCTATTATTTTTGGAATGTTTTTAACGTTTCTCAGGTGCTCTAACATGCGCATTTTAAACGGTCTTTTTGTCTTACCAATGTACTGTAAATTACAGCTACACTGTAAGGCATAGACCACATGCGTTGTCTGACAATTAATGAAACTTGTAATATTGTAGACCTTGTTAGTAACTCCTGATGTAACTGTTTTCCCTTGACAGATATGGTTACACGCTTTCCACTTTCCACATTTGTACGTGCCTTTAACTCCTAGGCGAGTTTTAATATCTCCAGATACGATGGCCTCTCTGGAGACTTGACTTGGAGCCAGAATGTGTTTAAGGTTAGGTGCTCGTTTGAACACTATCCCTGGTTTGGACTTTAGTTGGGGACCCAAAATGGGATCAGCTTTTAATATCCCCCAATGTTTTTGCAGAATTTTTCTAACATTGTAATGGGTATCACTAAATTGAGTAATAAATGCTGGGATTTGATTTTGTCTCTTCTCACTTTTTTTATGATGATATTTCATCAAAGATTTCCTAGGAATCCTTTCTAGTTTTTTGAGCGAAGAGTTTACTAAATCGCTATCATATTCTTTGTCTAGGAATCTTTTCTTTAAAAAGAAAGATTGTTCTTCATAATCCACAGCCTTAGAATCATTTCTCTTTAACCTGAGAAATTGATTAAAGAGAATATTTTGGACCCATCTCTTATCGTGACAACTAAATGGGTCTAAATATGAATTTACATTTGTAGCCTTAAAATGCGTTTTAGTATGTACAGTTTTGGCCTCAATGTAAATCTCTAAATCGAGATAATGAATACTTACTGTACAGAGCTATTTTCACCACTAAATTTTAAATTAAAATCATTATTGTTCAGATTCGTGACGAACTCAAGATAGGAATCTTCTGTCCCCTCCCACACAATAATAATATCATCGATGTATCTCCTCCACAGCTTAAGCTGCGGAGGAGTACATCTAAAGATCACCAGAGACTCCCACTGTCCCATATACAAATTGGCAAATGACGGGGCAAATGTTGTGCCCATCGCCGTCCCCAAGATTTGCAAAAAATAGAGGGAATCAAACAAAAAATAATTGTGACTGAGGATGAACTCAATTGAAGATAAAATGAATTCAACCTGTGTAATGGGAAGTGTTTGTGGGGTCAATAAAAAGTGTCTAATTGCTTCTACCCCTTTTTTGTGAGGAATACTGGTGTATAGTGATTGAACATCTAATGTGGCTAATCTATAATTATCTTCCCAAACAAAACCATCAAACAATTGTAAAACCATAGTGGTATCTTTAAGGTGAGATGGTAGTGAAGTGACCATTGGTTGTAGAAAAAAATCAATATAGGTGGATAAATTAGAAGTGAGGGAATTAATCCCGGAAATAATGGGACGTCCGGGTGGGGAAGTGAGAGATTTGTGTATCTTGGGGATATAATAAAATATTGGAACAGTGGGAGTCTCCGTGAACAAATATTGATATTCCAACTTAGAAATAATACCAAGTTCCAGAGCTCCATACAAATGCGTTTTAATGAGACTCAAAAATTCCTTTGTGGGGTCCCTCTTTAATGTCACATATGAGATGGGGTCCTGTAAAAGGCGATGAGCTTATTTAAAATAGTCCTTAGTATTCAAGAGGACTAGTCCGCCTCCCTTATCAGCTGACCTTAATACAATGTCAGGATTGGACTTTAGTTGTTTAATACTTTTTTGTTCATCCCAAGTTAAATTGGAATATGATCCTAATTGTTTTTTCTTACACATATCTCTGAAATCCTGTTCAACCAGTTTTCCAAATAATTCTATATTGTGTCCTCTTGAGGCATATGGGAAAAATACAGAATTTGGTTTAAAACCAGTATGTGTGTAACTTCCAAAGTTGACAAAGTCAGGGTCACTCTCTTTCAGTAGTGCTTCTAGATCTTCAATAATAGCCATCTGATCAACTGTAATATCAATTGCCTCATTGTGAGAAATTTGATCTGATGTAACCTTATTGCTACTATAATGACGCTGTAAAGTCATTTTTCTTAAATATTTTTGAAGATCAATATAGAGATCAAATTCATTTGATTCTCTAGAAGGAGCAAACGTAAAGCCCTTCTTAAGCACTTGAAAGAGATCTTTATCTATAATCAATGAAGATAAGTTAAAGATCCCATTACTGGTTAGTGTCAATGGCTCAGGGATGCCCTCTTTGTGGGAGGGCTTTCTCCCTCCTCTCTTACCTCGTCTGAGTAACCCCTTTTTCGATTCATTTTTTGCAGGGGTTTTGAGGGGTATTGTCTAGGTCCCAACTTGGTCTGTTGGGCTTGTTTTAGATCGATTTCTGAAAAAAACAATCATTATTATCTTCATTTATATCACTTTCATTACCGTCAGCTCTATCTTTTAATTGATGAAACTTATTTGAAACTGGTAATTCAAATGCAATACTTTTGTCCCCTCTACTGGCATATTGGTTTTTCCTTTGATGTTTATATTTATGTTTTACATCCTTGGATTTACCATTTTTGCCTACCATTGACCAGTTGTCACTTTGACTCCTCTCTCTATATTTATGTTGATTAGAGGGTCTATTATTAAAGTGATCTCTTTTGATATTTTCATTTACTGGTCTATGTAGATCTTTGTTAGATCTTTGAATATTCTCTACATAATGAGATTTCTTCAAATTTTTGGGGTTTTTAGGTATTGCACCCGCTGACATAGGTTTATTATTAATTTTTTGGACCTCTTTTTTGGATTGTTCTAAACTTGCAGATTTCTGTGGAATCTGTTCACAGACATTTCTGTCTGTTTTGACAACTTGATCTGACTTTTTGTCTTTCCAGTCCTTTTGCCTATTTTCCAAATAGTCAACCTTATCTCTAAGGAACTTTTTATTTTTCCTTATCATTATGCCTTTCTCATGTTTTCTCAATTTTCCCACCATATCTTCAACTAATTTGGGCAACCCTTCTAGTGTTGGTAAACCGATAATGTCCAATTTGACTTTGTCAATTTTAACAGAGAGTTCCTGTAGTTCTTTTTTCCTCTCTCCCATAAGGAGTTTAATGAGGTTTAGTGAACATTTTCTCCAGTGTTCTTGTATTTGAGCTGTTGGGGTCTCGTGAAGAATTTATGCAAGAGAATAAAAGTCCTCTGGATAGAACTTTGAGATGGTCAGTATGCGAGCATTTTGGACAAATTGATTACGTGAGGTTTAGTCTGTGAATTGCTGTCTATCTGTGACCTTCGCCTTTTGTTTTGGCCTTGATATGCCTAGATGCCTCTGCCTCATAAGTTTATTACCCTGTCCTTGTCTTGTCTTCCGTTTCCTTGGAATGGGGGGCTGAATGAGTCCTGACCTAAAAAAGATGCTGAGGGAGTATTGTAGGGTGTTATAGTCGGGTGATATAGTCCTCTGGGACCTGGACTGCGGCTTCCCCAGAGGCTGTTCACCTTCATTCTGAATTTTCCCACTCGGTGGTTGATTCTGTATGTTTTGGTCTTGATATTTGTATGCGCCTGTTTGTGTGAAACCTAAAAATCTTTCCCTCATTAAAATCTTTCTGATCTCTCCTAAACTTCTTTTGCTTCCTATCTTTAATCTGGTCCATTAATTTAACCACATTATGTTGTAATCTGGTTTCAAAATAATAGAAATCAGGATGTGATTTCCATTTAGTTACATGGAAAAGTTGCAGTTTACTGGTGTCTGTCACATTAAGCAGGGTACCGATACCTGGATTCTGGTAAACATTGGCTGCTAAACAGCATGTTTTATTAATCTATTACAATTTGCTCATATCTGTCATTTGCAGCAGTTTACTGATACCTGGCTCTTGTTAATATTGGCTACCAATACAGCATATTATAGTGGCAGTTTATTAATGTCTGTCATCTGTAGCAGGTTACTGATACCTGGTTTTAGAAAATACTGGCTGCTAAATAGCATGTTGACACTTAGCTTTGGATAATTATTGGCTGTTAAGTAGCATGTTATATCGCTCCATGGCAGTTAACTATACAGTATAACAGCTTACTGACCATACTGGATGCTAAACAGCAAATTCTAATGAGCAGTTTATTAATATCTATCATCTGTAGCAGGTTACTGATACCTAGCTTTGGATAATAGTAGCAGGTTACTGATATTTGGCTTCGGATAATAGTAGCAGGTTATTGATACCTGGCTTCGGATAATAGTAGCAGGTTACAGATACCTGGCTTTGGATAATAGTAGCAGGTTACAGATACCTGGTTTCGGATAATAGTAGCAGGTTACTGATTGTGGCAGGGAAGGGGTTAATTGGGCTTATAATAAAGTTCAGGCCCACTTGGTTAACCCTGACCCGTGTGTTGGGGTCTTAGAGTGTCAGCTCTGGGACCCAGATGTCAAAAATGTATTACTGCAACTGTATACTGATTTTGCGACATTAAAGAATGATGTGATTTTATTTCCTTTCCGGGGATGCTGCGATTGGGAGATTTTTAGGCTGTAAGTTTCAGGGTGGGTTTGGTGGAGAAAGTCTTTGCAGAATGCATCTATGTAGCGGGGTTCCGGGTTATGGGATACCCCAAAAGTTGTATACAGAGATTGAGTGATATCCTCTGATACAGCTAAGCACATTACTCTGCCAACCTTGTACCCTGAAAACGCTCTTACGACTCACTGCCAGAGTCCCTGCTGCAGCATCTTCCAGACAAGGTAAATGGGTATGAAGTGGTTAAAAGATATCTGCAGGTATACACAGAGTCCTTACTATAGCATGGGACTCCCCAGTATAGCAGAGGTACCCCCATACTATACATGCCCAGGTATCCTGAGCCTAGAGTAGGGGTTCAGGAAGGTGCTCACGCTAAGGTTATGAAGCTGAGCAGATTTGCAGTGTTTAAAAGTATTTTTCTAATGTGTGCCAGGAATGAGGCTAGTGATTTGTAGAGGATATACCCTCACTCCATGCATGACACCAGAATAGGAACTCATAACTTGTTGCACGCAGCAGACAGGACACCACATCTTTTGTTAAACGGGAATAGTTTAATATGTATAGATATTGCTGACCTGTATATGAGCTGAGGGCTTTCTAAGTTATAGACTCTGGAAGGCACAGATGGTTACCAGGGGCCATACTTGAAAGGGCTCAGAGATGCCTAGGTGTGAGGCCATATGGGCCCTGCCATTATTATAGAGCACCCATATCCTGGCATGAAACAAGGCAACCTAACACCCTTTGCTAAACAGCCAGCCGCTGTGGAGCCTCGCACCGTGGGAGGGCGAAGGGGCAGAGGGGGATATTTTACCTGCCCGGCTAAAAGGCTCAGGGGTGGGAAACCCTGTCTGAGTGTTTTTGATTGGTTGCTAGGCGGTTGCTAAGGTGTTTTGATTGGGCTGCAGGTTTTCTGGGACCTGGACACCAGAGGTTTGAAAAGCCCTGACACAGGTCAGATTCTTGTGTTCTAAGAGATCCATCTAAGAGTTTCATCAGTTCCATCTTGTGTGATTCACCTGAGATTCAGTCCCATTGGAGAAGTGGCCTGGAATATTTTGCTGTGTGTTTTCAATCAGGAAAGATTAGTTTTGTTATCCCAGTTTTCCAAAGTAAGTGTGTCTTTTTACTGTATTTTTGGGTAACATAGTTGTGTGCGTTCATTAGGTGAATAAACGTAATTTAGTTTTATCTCTCTGCTTGCTCAATCAATGATCCCGGTAATTAAAAGTTGTAATAAGCTGGTCCTCCTGTGACAAGCTTTATTTAATGGTGGCAGTGTGTGGGATAGATTGAGCCTATGTTATAAAATCCTGCGGGGTCTTATAACATAGGGGGAAACTCGAAGATTGCGAGTTCCCAAAGCAAGAGATAGCGTACACACGTTTCACAAAGCAGAAAAAAGCGCAGGTTCTCCTTGTCACTTAGCTTAGTGCCTATGGGCGAACATGGACAAGCAATGCACCAGGATTTTTAACCAGTGTAAAAGCTGCAGTTTGCCGACAGACGGTCGGTCAGAGACACAGCTGGAGGACTTGGAATCTCACAAAGCAGTTACAGCTTCACAAGAGGAGTGAACACTCACAACTGCAGTGGCAACCGTCTCTCAGCAAACCAGGGAACAGGAGGTTAAGCCAGCCCTGGTAGAGACAGAAAGACATGGGGAGGGAATTGGCACCCCAGGACTTGCCGCACGTTTTGCCTCATGGAGGAGAAGGGTTACCCAGACAGGGGTCACATGGACCCGGGTAGCCCCCAGCTCATCTGCAGTTGCAGAGCCCACCGGGAAAGCCAGGATGCAAGAGGTTAATTCAGCACTGGTGAGCATGAAAGAACAAGGGGAGGGAGCGGGTCACCACATGGACACTGTTGAGGGTCCATTGATAGAGAGTGCAACCGTGGTAGCCCCAATGGCTAGCGGTCTCTCTACGCCTGGAATTGCTGCTCTGCTCGCCCTTTGGGGATGGAGGGCTGCCCAGGACTTGGCCACACTGGCCAGGGCAGCCAAAAGCACACCTCAAAGTATTCTACAGCCTGCAGTTATTGGAAGTGCACCCAAAGTTGCAGAGGTTATCCCGAGGAGGGGGTGCTCTCAGTCCCACCAGATTGGTCAGTCAAACCCAATCTGTCAGGACCAGGGACGGTCCAGTGTACCCCATCAGGGGCCACGTTCTCAAGCTGCGAGGCCGGTCGCCCGTGTGTGGCTGGCACACACAGAGGAGTCAAGTCCAGCCGTGGAATCAACCCACAGAGGGACGTCCACGGAGAGATCTGTGCTTGACCCCCAGGAAACAGCAGCAGAGATGGAGGGACATCAGTTTGCACCAGTCCAGGTGCCACCCAGCGATGTCCAGCGGGCACCGTTGTGCCAAGTGACCATGGGAGTTTGCCAAGCAGCTGGCTTGCGTGACTCCAGTGTCACTGTTACTCTGGTCCGACCTGATATGGCGAGACCAGAGGATCTGCTCCCCGGACCGAGGGTGCAGATGCTCCTGCCAGGTGATGGGCTGCGGCTCACACCGGTTGCCCGGGTCTTTTGTGATTGCGGTGCCGGGCATGGCATAAGGGAGGAGGGGGTATTGCCCGGGTTAGATGCCGAGGTCCGCCTTGACATTGACCTGGGACATATTACATGCATGTTTACGGCAGAACTGGCTCTTGTTGCAACGATTACAAGGAGCCAGCGATCAGGAGTTGCACCTGAAGGATCCGCCGTCCCCCTGCATTTGGGACCAACAGTTCCAAGGGTCTCTGCGGAGACCAGACAGGTAAGCCAGACTGAGTCGCGACAGTATACTGACTTACCTTGCCCTTTACATGTTCCTGGGTTCCCTGACTTTGAGACTAAGTGTCGGGGGCCAGAATTAGGGACACAGTTTAGGGTTGCGGTGCGGTCTGAGCCCAGAGAGGAGCGCAGGAGGCTCCAGGTCTATGAGTCTGACTCGGCCAGTGGGTCAAACCGGGACTCCTGGCACCGCGGGCTCTTGTGTGAGGAGCCGGGGTCTACCAGTTTAGATAGGGTTTGGACTGGTAGAAGACAGCTAGGGGTACAGAGGGAGTGTAGGCAACCGTTGTTACACGGGGTCCATTTCATACCACTAGCAGAGCATCAGGGGGCCACTCGCAAGAGAGCTCAGCTGTTGCAGCCTTGCTACGGTCTGCGGGCATCAGGGGCTGTGGCAGAGTTGTGCCACGCCAGGGATGCCTGGCAGCAGGTAGGTAAGGCGGGTGATCATGTGAGGCCAGCCCTGAACCCGTTACAGGTAATAGGGGAACCTTACCATGGGGTAGCTATAGACATAGTGGGACCCCTCATGATCCACAGTTGGTCTGGCCAGTGTTACATGCTCATGGGGGTAGATTTGTCTACCCAGGATCCTGAGGCTGTGATGCTTGCCACCATCAATGCAAGGGCAGGGGAAGAAGCATTGTTAGAGATTTTTCCTAGAGTAGATTTCCCTAGTGAGATTCTAACTGATCAAGGGTCACAATTCAGGCGTGAATTGTTACAGGGTCTTTGGGGTGTGTGCGGGGTAAAGCACCAGCAGACCATCCCTTATTACCCCCAGGCAAACGGTTTATGTGAGAGGTTCAATGGGACCCTGAAGCATTTGCTTCCGGCAGGTATAGGGATTGAAGGAACAGAGTGGGAGATTCACTTACAGCACTTGCTGTTTGCATACCGAGAGGTACTGCGAGAATCTACCAGGGTCTCTCCCTTCAAGCTGCTATATGGCCGCAGGGTCCGGGAACCTCCTGACTTACTCTGTGAGGGGTGGAAGGGGAACATTACCCAGACTGATGCGTCTGTGCGACAGTCTGTGGCAGCTCTCAGAGACCAGTTAGAAATGCTTATGGGGTTGGCACAGGCTGATCTCAGGGAGATTCAGACCAAGCAGCAGACTTAGTGTGATTACAATGCCCCTAGCAGCTCATTCATTCCAGGTCAGCAGGGACTTGTTCTGCAGCCCACTCCACAGAACAAAGTAAAGGCTATCTGGTCTGGACCGTACCCGATTTTCTGGAAAATGAATGAGTACACCTATGGTGTACAGGAAGATGGTGAGACAGAGAGAAATAGGGCTTATCATGTTAACATGTGTAAGAAGTATTTCAAGCAGAGTGTGGCATCAGTGCTGGCTATTTGTAGCACACTGATGGGGATCTGGCAAGCAATGCTCTGCCTGACCTCCTAGGCGAATCTAGGCAGGGGGGCACAGGGGAGCGGGTAGGAATAGGGTCCCAGCTCAGTGCACAGCAGCGTGTGCAAGTCAAGGCTATGTTAGAGCAGCATAGGGTTCTGTTCCTGGGTAAGCTGGGCAGAACACATATCCCAGATCATCCAGTGGAGACTGGTGATCAGAGACTTCTGCGTAAGCATGCCTATATGGTATCAGCAGAGGTAAAAGGGAGTATAGAGAGGGAAGTGAAAGAGATGCTGGCCCTAGGGGTAATTGTACCATCTCAGAGCCCTTGGGCTTGTCTGGTAGTCCTGATTCCTGAGAAGGGTGCAGTGCTGCAGAGGATCAGAGAGGCAGGGCTGACACTGAAGCCTACAAAATGTGTAGGGGGTATGGCAGAGTTACTGTATCTGGGGCACAGAGAGGGTGGAGGGCACTCAAAGCCAGAACCAGAAGAGGGGAAGGCAATAGGGCAAGTGATGGGGGTTGCCGGCACTGCAGGGTACTACACGAAGGTTGTTCCCAAGTACAGCACCGTGGCCAAACCCTTGACTGACTTGACCCAAAAGCGACTCTCAGTTCTGGTAGCCTGGTCTCCTGCCTGTGACACAGCATGTCAGGCACTGGAGGCAACGCTGGCTAGTGCACCCATGCTGGCTGCACCCGCCTACAGCAAAATGTTCCTGATTCAGACCAATGCCTCTGACTATGTTCTCGGTGCTGTACTCCATCAGAGGGGCAAGTTGCTATGCTGGACTCTTGCATTGCAGGAGTTTGACTTCACCATCCAGCATAAGGAAGGCAGTGCGCACGGCAATGCCGATGGACTTTCCCGCCAGGACAATCCTCACGAACTAATATACTCAAGACACAGGCCAGTTAAACCGCCAGACGAGGCGATTGTAACACAGCCTGCAATTGAGTAGGGGAGGTGTGGCGGGGAAGGGGTTAACTGGGCTTATAATAAAGTTCAGGCCCACTTGGTTAACCCTGACCCGTGTGTTGGGGTCTTAGAGTGTCAGCTCTGGGACCCAGATGTCAAAAATGTATTACTGCAACTGTATACTGATTTTGCGACATTAAAGAATGATGTGATTTTATTTCCTTTCCGGGATGCTGCGATTGGGAGATTTCTAGGCTGTAAGTTTCAGGGTGGGTTTGGTGGAGAAAGTCTTTGCAGAATGCGTCTATGTAGCGGGGTTCCGGGTTATGGGATACCCCAAAAGTTGTATACGGAGATTGAGTGATATCCTCTGATACAGCTAAGCGCATTACTCTGCCAACCTTGTACCCTGAAAACGCTCTTACGACTCACTGCCAGAGTCCCTGCTGCAGCATCTTCCAGACAAGGTAAATGGGTATGAAGGGGTTAAAATATATCTGCAGGTATACACAGAGTCCTTAGTATAGCATGGGACTCCCCAGTATAGCATAGGTACCCCCATACTGTACATGCCCAGGTATCCTGAGCCTAGAGTAGGGGTTCAGGAAGGTGCTCACGCTAAGGTTATGAAGCTGAGCAGATTTGCAGTGTTTAAAAGTATTTTTCTAATGTGTGCCAGGAATGAGGCTAGTGATTTGTAGAGGATATACCCTCACTCCATGCATGACACCAGAATAGGAACTCATAACTTGTTGCACGCAGCAGACAGGACACCACATCTTTTATTAAACGGGAATAGTTTAATATGTATAGATATTGCTGACCTGTATATGAGCTGAGGGCTTTCTAAGTTATAGACTCTGGAAGGCACAGATGGTTACCAGGGGCCATACTTGAAAGGGCTCAGAGATGCCTAGGTGTGAGGCCATATGGGCCCTGCCATTATTATAGAGCACCCATATCCTGGCATGAAACAAGGCAACCTAACACCCTTTGCTAAACAGCCAGCCGCAGTGGAGCCTCGCACCGTGGAAGGGCGAAGGAGCAGAGGGGGATATTTTACCTGCCCGGCTAAAAGGCTCAGGGGTGGGAAACCCTGTCTGAGTGTTTTTGATTGGTTGCTAGGCGGTTGCTAAGGTGTTTTGATTGGGCTGCAGGTTTTCTGGGACCTGGACACCAGAGGTTTGAAAAGCCCTGACACAGGTCAGATTCTTGTGTTCTAAGAGATCCATCTAAGAGTTTCATCAGTTCCATCTTGTGTGATTCACCTGAGATTCAGTCCCATTGGAGAAGTGGCCTGGAATATTTTGCTGTGTGTATGCAATTAGGAAAGATTAGTTTTGTTATCCCAGTTTTCCAAAGTAAGTGTGTCTTTTTACTGTATTTTTGTGTAACATAGTTGTGTGCGTTCATTAGGTGAATAAACGCAATTTAGTTTTATCTCTCTGCTTGCTCAATCAATGATCCCGGTAATTAAAAGTTGTAATAAGCTGGTCTTACCGTGACACTGATATCTGGCTTCGGATAATAGTAGCAGGTTACAGATATGTGGCTTCGGATAATAGTAGCAGGTTACTGATATCTGGCTTCGGATAATAGTAGCAGGTTATTGATACCTGGCTTCGGATAATAGTAGATGGTTACTGATACCTGGCTTTGGATAATAGTAGCATGTTATTGATACCTGGCTTTTGTGACCATTGGCTGCTAAACAGCATATCATACCAGTGCTATATTAACTTGTGGCAATCTATTAACATCAGTTATCTGTATTGGTGGCTCTATACTATAGGCTGATAAATGGTACATTAGGGTCAGCTGATTCACAATGATATACACTACCAGTGGTTAACTATATGCATAGGAATCTTTGATGGTCTCCTCATACATCAAGGTGCTGTCTCACCAGATGGCTACTAAAAAAGTTTCAATCATTTTTTAAGGCTTATATGTACACATTTTCTGTTCACTAATTGTTATTAAATATCAGTAGGCAATCGCTTTCGCCTAGTGAACTTTGTGTAATATAGTACACATTAAAAGTTATATTTTAAGTTACACATCTTACACACTGCCCTTCCTGATACTGATACGTTGCTTTTCCTCATACCTGCTGAGACACTCGCCTAAACAGCTGAATTACTTTTTATAATGGTGTCCGGTTATTCAGAAGTTGTGCACTGGATAGGTGGCTTTGTTCTCTCCTTCCCCTCTGGGATCCCCTTATATTACAAAACCATTTCTAAGGATTTTGGGATCCACGGTCAGATAGATAATCTACAAATGGAGAAAGTTCAGGACCACAGTCACTCTACCTATGAGCGGTCATCCTACCAAAATCTCTCCAAGAACAAACCGGCAAATCATCCAGGAAGTCACAAAGAACCCCACAGTAACATCCAAGTATCTGCAGGCCACTATCACCTACAGCTCTGCAATGCGAGATTTTTCTGTCCTCTTGTGAGTGCAGGCCCTAGAGACTCTCTTTTTAACCTTATTAAATTTGTGTCACAGAGTTACGCTATTGAGCCTGTACTTCCTTTTTCTCTTCAAGATTTGGCAACATCATTTTTGAAGCTGCAGTTTGCTCCATCAAGATCATGTACTGGATATTGGACTTAGCGTCTACTTTTCTGCACTGCAGCTGGTTTGAAATACTTATTCACTTTTTGTATATATGTAACAGTGTTCTCCCCCCTGTGACGGGGGGAGGATTAATCAGGCCTTAAATAAAGGTTATACCCGGCTGATTAATCCAAACCCGCAGTGGGAAGGAAGGGGTTAAACTGAATTGTTATGCATTACTGTGTTTGCCCTGTCCCAGATGTTTTATTTCCCCATTTGCAATCCATTCCCTGCTTGCTACAGTATGTTAAAAGTCAAAATGCATTGCTTGCTATACCCTCTAACCTACACATGATGGCGTAGGAGAGCCCAACGCTAGCCCTGATTGGAAAAGCGTGGCAAAAGTTTAAAGGCAGTCTATTAGATAGATATCCATTACTTGCGGCCTCAAAGCCGGCATTTCAATTAGAAATGCTGACTCGAGAATGAAAGCACCCATAAACCCGATTTTTGAGGTGCAAGTACACATGCATATAAAAATTACAGTTATAACACAAACGGAACATGATGTTTTAATAAAGTGTGTAGAAGCTGCAGATTTTAAATGTAAGGCAGGATGTATTTTGTAAGCCCGGGAAGGAATTCCTCGGGCATACAGATATGATATGGGTGAATGAGCTGGGGGTATTTTCATGCCTGAGCTTCAAAGGGGTCTCACTGATTTAGCACCCCTCAGTCTAAAGGAGTGTCAGGGATGAAAAGACCCAGAGACCCATAATGTATACACGGCCGGCATTCTGAGGTATAACAGATGCCAGGCTATTGCCACCTCTGGGTCAAAAATCAGACTCAGCGGCACCAAGGTATGGGTGTATCCCAGGTATTATAAGTGCATGTGTGTCAACCTCACCCATGCGCTCTGCACACCGGAAAGCCTTTTTGCCCGGTCTTATGAACTGTGGGCAACATGCGCTCTGCACACCGGAAAGCCTTTTTGCCCGGTCTTCTGAACTGTGGGCAACATGGCTATTGGTGGGTTAAATTGTTCCCACTAGGGAATTGGATCCACATGTTAAAGATAGCCTTGGCCAGTCTATAACCGTGGCTCCCGAGGTATCCCCAGTGTGATTCCTGAATTTTGATCCATGATGTAAAGACGCAAGACTTTGTTCCAACACAGCGGCAACCGGTCCCGGAGAGAAGGGGTTAATAACAGCGTAACCAAGGATCTGGCCCAAACTTTGGAATTCGTTAGCCCTGGTGACTCTGGAACGAATTCTAAAGAATTTTAATGAAATTCCTTGATGTGGCTGAGATATTAGATCGGCAACTTGCGATCTGGCCACAGGACCTTTAAATCAAGACTGCATTTCTTGCACTTGCAAGCAAAGGACAATTTATTTCATTCCAAGGACAATTTATTTTGTTCCCTTATCCCAGTAAGTGTTGTTTTAAGTGTATTCTGCAGATGTCGTGTGTTTGTCTATCAAGGAAATACATCCCAATTTATTTTGCCACTTGTTCTGTTCAATCTCCCAGTAATATAAATGTGTTGGTAAAAGTTGGTGTCCATCGTGACACCACACCCCCCCCCCCCGCCCCCTGGGACATTTCGCAATTACACGGTGTGATGCATACCAGCTAGGTTACTGAGTCCCCTGCGATGTTGTGGAGGAACACAGGGCAGGCTTCTGGGGTAGGATCTGATTCTCTCTCTCGCTCTCTCTCCGACTGGGCTCTGGTCGGTTATTCTGCATCCCTACCTCAGCCCAGCGGGTCCGCTTCCTGATTGGAGACGAGCACTGTCACAATATACAACTGTTCATTTTATAATTTTGTTCACTGGTACACCCTATAGCGCAACTTTATTGTATGTGTGTGTTTATATATATATATATATGTGTGTGTGTGTGTGTACAGTATATGTGTACAGTATATATGTGTGTGTCTGTGTGTATATGTATGTGCACTCTGGTAGTAGAAATAAAGGCTGGTGCTTGTCCCATATAGAGTAATATAGATAAACATTACCTTGGGCTAATCAAAAGGCAGTACTCAGATATGTTTGTTCAAAAAAGAAGTGTATTGATGAACAGTGGCACACAAATCCAACTTTTCGGTCCCGTAGTGGGACCTTCTTCAGGGGTGTGCAGAAGGACAATGGCAGTGACAGAAATAAATACCCACAATCCCAGGTGCACCAAATTAAACCAATTAATCAAAAAATCAAAAAGCCTGCGAATTCTTAACTGCAGTAGTCCCCAGTGCCGTAGAACGGCCATTTTGAATGGCGCCGGTCCGTCATCTTGCCATATAGTTTAAACTTTTATTTGTGTCTGTGATTAGTGCTCTTTTTATATATTCTATGTAATATCTAGAGTAAAGCAAGCAAAGAAATTGACGAAATTATACTGTAGTACTGCTAAATTGCAAATATATACTATATAGCTTGCCTTTAAATCAATGTATTTCCAAGTTGTTAGTGATAAAACTAGGCAATTTTTTCATTTTTGTTTCATTGTATAAAATTGTTCATCTTTGAAACATAGTAATTGATGATTCAACACTGCTCACACATTACTTTGGTTATTTTATTATAGTATTACCATAGCACTATGATTACATTGTCACTGCACAAGTTTATTCCTCTCACAATTTTCTCACCTCCGCTCACAATCAATAGTACGCAAGCAAGAAGTAACCACACAACAGGGGTTACCTGAAGAAGGGAGGTTTATCCCCATCCCCAAAACGATGTGTTGAATTCTCTGCACATTAATGTGTGTAGCCCCCTTTCCTCGTGTCTAAGGGAACTACGTGTGCTGGATACCTGTCTGGCGGACAGGAGGCCTGATCCACCGCCACTGGGTGCCTGGGGTGATCATGTTCTATCTGGTGACAGCGCCTCCACCTGGGAGGGATCCTAGCGCAGCTGGATATCCCCTTCCTAGGAACCCACGCAGTAAAGAAATAAATATACAGACGGTGGTATAACAACTTATCTTTACTGATACACGTAACTCTAACACATAATAGCAGTACAAGCCCCACAATGCAATACCAATACACAATGTATAATACACACCCCGGTGAGATCCCCCAAAATACTTAGGTGCCCATGTCACCTAACCACCCAGTGACCAAAGAGCCAAGCCCTCTCCAAAGTGTGTGGAGTAGCGCTGCCCACTGTGTGTGTTGCTCTTGGTGCACTTGTTGATACATGGAGGTTAGAGAGATTAGGGTGCTCAAACCCCAGACAACTTCATCCAGTTATAACAGTATAACACATTCCATGAAGTCACCAGTGGGAGTGGGTATAATCAATAGACCTGTGAGTCACTTATAATACACATGTAGCAGTACTCAACTATTGCAGTCTTAAAGTCTCTAAACCCACTCACATCATCTCCAGGAGTGATTACTGGCGTGCCAGCCAAACAGGGAAATCCAGAAGCAGCAAGAAGAAACAAATGGCGCACAGACAGGAAGCCAGGTGGAGTAAAATAAATACCTTTAATTCAGTGCATGGAATTAAAGGTATTTATTTTACTCCACCTGGCTTCCTGGCTGTGCCCCATTTGTTTCTTCTTGCCACTTGTTGATACATTCCTGGTTTCTGTCCAGACCATGGTGGCTCCACAGGCCGCGCCTCGATCCCACGACGTGGTTTACCGGATCCTCTCCTGTCCACAGGCGTCCACCTCTGAAGGTGCTCCAGCTGGAGTTTGTCCCTATGAATGTCTCTTTACTGTGCGGCGGTCTGGTCCCAGTCCGCAGGCCGTGTACACCGTGTGCGTCCTCCACCGGTGTGCTGGTGAAGTGTCCCTATCTATGGGCCTTCGCTGCAGCAGCCAAACCATAAGGGAGCGGTGTTGAATACGTTTTACATTGTGCAATATTTCAAAAACAGTGTTAAAAAGAAATAATTAAAGGGGCTACAAATTCCTACTCACAACTGAGCAAGAATAATTGAGCAGAAAACCAAACCGTTGCAGTGGTGTCACTGGATGGTATGATTCAGATGGTCCGGTGGATCTCAAAAGCAAAGAAACAGACCCATAGTGCAGATCAATTTGAAAGAGATTTATCACGGACAAAACTCACAAATGGAGGCTTACATTGTGTAAGTGAACAAAAGGCATGGTATATCAAATGGTGTTCCTGTGTGGTGATTCGCGTTTTCACCGCTTCTCCATCCAAGCCCAGGTCACTTCCGCACCTGCCGCGAACCTCCAATGTCACTTCCGATCACATGAACTTGCCCATCCGGGAAAGCAGGGGATGCCTTTCTCCCAAGATCACACCGTAAGCCACACTCTACGCATTTCGCTGTAAGCGATTAACGACTTCCTCAGGCGTAGCTAACTACTGCATCATTAGTGGTATATATACACACACTAGTATATCTTAAAGCCCTCCCTATTGGCTCTCAGATGAAAAGAAAAAAAACATCTATCATCAGTGCAGTCTAATTAGACATCTTACAAACATATATTAAAAGGATTTGGACTGAATCCACATAAAATACACTATTTAATACAATACAATGTAAAAGACCAACAGTCAAATTTAATAAAATATATAATATACAATTATGCTGTCCCCAAACAGCATAATAATAAAACACTAAAAATGGGCATAATATTACTTCCTATGGCTATCTACACTATCAATAGCTAACATCACGTCAATTGAGGTATTTTTTATCTCCATGATCGATATGCAATAGAGAAATAAAAAGGATATCAGTGGAATGAAAATACAAAATATATATTATGGTACAGAACCACTATTTAACACACATTATTCAATCAAAATATTCTTATATTAAAGAGTGAATAAGTGTCCCATCACCAGAAAAATAAAATGGCTTTATCGCAAGAAGACCCCTTGTTCTATATCAACATTAAGTCCCTGCGACACCAATGTTTTTAATTTGAATATCCAAAAGGTCTCACGTTTAGTGAGTTCCAGGTTTCTGTTACCTCCTCTCCAATGAGGCAACACATGCTCTAGCCAGTAAATTTTAAACCAGAGAAATCTGATGAGTGATAAATTGGTTAGATAGGAGGTGATTGGTAACCTTTCTTCTTACAGTATGTTACCAACATGCTCTAGAATCCTGGTTTTGTATTGTGCAGCCTGCAGGGACATTCTATAAGGTAAATGACATAGTCTGTCCTGCAGGTCATATGTTTGGCAATCTCAAATCTTTCTTTAGTAATACGTGAGGTGAATGCAAACTTATCTATGGCTCTAAAACTGCATGCCTTGCATGTAGTACAGCCAAAGAAACCTTTTATCTGCGGTAACCAGTTGTTGCTATCTTTCTTTCTTACCACTGTTTTTTCAATATTGCACTATGACCCCCCAAATTACTGATGTGCCCAGGGCACCTAACCACCCAGTGTCCACGGAGCCAAGCCCACCCCAAAGTGTATGGAATAGCGCTACCCACTGTGTGTGTGGCCGTTGGTGCACTTATTGATACCTTCCTGATCTCTGTCCAGACCAGGGTAGATGAAAGATGGTGGATGCGCAGGCCACAACTTGATCCCATGATGCGGTCTACCGGATCCTGTACACAGGTGTCCGCCTCCTGAGGGGGCTCCAGCTGGAGTGTGTCCCTATGAATGCCTCTTTATGGTGCTGGTCCCAGGCCGTGTGCACTACGTGCGTCCTCCACCGGTGCACCAAGATACTGGGGAAGTGTCCCTATCTATGGGCCTTCCCTGCAGAAGCCACAAGCTACATGTGGTCGGGGCCTAAGGGGCAAACCTAGGCCTAATCCAGAGGAGCACTGCTCCCTGGACACTACCTCTCTGGTTGCTGCTCCCCTTCCGACTGGTGTTTGGTTCTGAGCGCGGCAAATGTATCTTATTCTTCCCTCATGTCTCTGCAGCCCTATTGGCTGTTGGTCGTCATGTGGTGGTGCAGCCCCTTGGGTTGCTGGGATATGTAGTCCCCTGCGGAGCCTCTTAGAAGATGGCCACCGCAACTTATGCCTTCTGCGCATGTGCCCCATATGGTACTGAGCATGCGGGCGGTAATGGCCGCCGCACTGACTATCATCGCGCATGCACAATATTACAAAATGGCGGCGCACTTGTCGGCGTCCCACCGCGGAGCTCTGGCCACATCCTCCTGCAGCAGCCCGGTGCCTGAGCACTTCCGCAGCCGTCCCCCTCCCGTAGACCAGGAGGTAAGAGGGAGACCTGGCTACATGTGAAATAATAAACATTCTGTTTATTCTGTGATTTCGGACACCAGTCCTATTGTGCAGTTAGTTCTTGTATGTGAACAAATGGAAAGGCTACAGATTGTAACAAGTTTTGTAGCATTTGACAAATGTCAGAGTTCTAATAAAATAAAGTTAACCAGAGGTGTAAAAGTGAGAATTAAAACCTACATAACATCAAGTCTACTTTAGAACAGCCAGAGTTTTAGTCACGATTCCCTGAGACATGTTTATATGCTTTCATTTGTTGTTGAAATGGAAAAAATAGACAAAGCCTGAGTGAAATTTACAGCTGTAAATTTACTCTGTCTGGAGTAACAGACCACATACTATTGTGTCTTCTTGGTGAAAACAGAATTAATGAACCCGTTTGGAAATGGTAAGAATTCTATTATCTGCAGGTCATAAATCCTTACAATGTTGCAAACACGTTTATTTTTCTGGGATGTATAGTGAACTATTGAACTTTGAACAAACTTATATGTATATATGAACTGTATACAATGATTATATGTTCTAATAAATGACAGCAATGATAAAAGTTGATATGTAACATAATTAGGAAATCAGAACAATAACTGAAAATCGTATTTCATTTTTGTCACAACATTGTGGAGATTTTGGTGCTTTTGAGAGCTCTTTAAATTAGAAAACCTCAACCAATGGAGTTTATTTTATAATGTATGTTGGGGCCGCATCAGCGGCGGATTTAAAAAATCTGCCTCCTCTAGGCACTTGTAAAACAAAAATTGTGAGGCGCTTCCAAGAAAGGTGTGATAAATAAATATATAAATATAGTGATAAATATAAATATATAGTGATTGATATCAACAGTGCTCAAAAATAATGATAGTAAAATTTGCTGTTCAACCCTCTTAGGAGAAGATCTAGTTTCTCCTCTCTTGACTGTTTGGAAGAAGCTTGTGGGGAGCGCAGATTTTCACCATATGAAAGGAAGAGAATATATAATAGTGTAATATGTCCACACACCTGTGGCAATATGTATGGGGATCGAGATTAAGAACTCATTCTCCCAGTTAAAATACAGCATTGGAAGACAATCTGAAGACTCTGTAGTTTGCAGGGGGGTCTTGCTTAGACTACTCTCCCTGGTGTCAGTGGATCAAGCCCTCAATGGAAACAGAGACAACTCTAGTGCAACATTGTATGTTCACTCATAGTATATTCAATAAAAGCAGTGGTAATTTGCACTTACTGTACATTAGCACCATGTGCATAGACACATAAAAATCAAAGCGCAGCAGCAGTATACCCATCTACCCCTCTCCTGGGATCGCACGCGACGGCCCGGACCGGAAGTGACAGTCCCATATCCCTCCAAACACTGATACAGCAAAGGCTACTATACCAAAAGAAGCTAAGGTTACTAACACATCTCCTCATTTTTTAGACAAATCACAGAAACAGGAAAAGAAATCCAGAGAGAAGGAGAGAGAAAGAGACAAGGAGAAACAATATCCGCTATGGGACCGCGAGGCCTCCAACAAATCACAGAGTCTAGGAAAAAGAGGAGCAGAGGAGTTAGAGCGGGGAGAGTCCTACAGGGGAAGAAGGAGAACAGAAGACGATTAATATCCCCCAATGAGGGTAACAGTTCTATATTTAATCTATCTTCTAAAAAATTATCTATTTATGATATATCTCTATTGGAGAGGGGTCTGTCATTTGCTCCGAATACAGGCCCCAATGCCTTTCAGCTGTTTGTAGACCTTAATAGTTTCATTAGGAAAATCACTATGAAAAGACATTTCAATATACAAGAAACTAATATTAGACACAATAAGGAGGCTGATCTAATGAATACACAGGATCATGTCTATTTGGAAGCCCTATCTTCATTGTTGGGGGAATCAGAAGGAGTCTTGAATGCATCACAGGATTGTACTGATTTTCTAAATTTATCTATACATCCCACTGAAAATAATTTTGATCCAGAAGAGGATTTAAAAATCGTACATTCACCTTTTAGACCCAAATCAGTCTTCTTCCCCTACCAGTCCAAGGGAGGATTTATTGAAACCTTCTACAGTTTGGTACTGCAGGACTTTGAGGCATTATGCTGTAAAAAACCCAAAATTAATAAGAATCTTAGTCAGGGCGAACTGGACGCATTAAACCAATTTAAAGAAAATCCCTTAATTGTTATCAGGCAGGCTGATAAGGGGGGGGGGGAGTGGTCATCCAGGATACCTCTGCGTATCTTCAGGAGGCGAACAGACTCCTGGGTGACCAGGCCTCCTACATAACCCTTGAGTCTGACCCGGTTCTGGGTTATCAAAATGATTTGAAAGAGCTTCTTCTTACAGCACTCACTCAGGATATCATCTCAAAAATGGAGTTCAAATTTCTATTTAATCCTCATCCACGCACACATATATTTTACCATTTACCAAAGGTGCACAAGTCTTTGATCAATCCCCCTGGCAGGCCCATTGTGTCTGGGGTGGAGTCGATGACGTCGAGCTTATCCCAGTATGTAGATTACCATCTTCAACCGTTTGTAGCTAAGCTCAGGTCACATATTAGGGATACGCTCCATGTCATCGAGGCCACCTCGGACATCAAGTGGAAGTCCACCTTTTTATGGGCCACATGTGATGTGGCCTCGCTATATACCTGCATTGACCATTCCAGGGGTATTGAAGCATTGAAATATTGGCTTGACAAGGACTTGTGCATCCCTAAGTCACATAAGGTATTTATTTTGGATTGTGTTAAATTTATTTTAAATCACAATTATTTTTTGTTTGAGGAGATTTTTCATTTACAGATCTGTGGAACGGCCATGGGTACGAGGTTCGCTCCTAGCTATGCAAATCTCTTCATGGGATTCTGGGAAGAGAGATTTGTGTGGCAAAATGAACATCTTGGAGCGGGCCTCGTATACTATGGCTGTTTCATAGATGATATGATTTTCATCTGGGACGGGGAGGAGGTTGAATTATTTGAGATTCTCAGATCATTGGACGACAATCCTTTAGGATTGAAATTCACATTTAACATAGATGCCACCTCTATAGTCTTTTTGGATCTATTACTTACATATGATGAAAATCTTAACATTATCACATCCACTCATTTTCAAGAAGTCTCTGTCAATAATTACGTACATGCGTCCAGTAATCATCAAAAGCAGTGGTTACACAATATCCCTCTTGGGCAGTTTCACCATATCAGGAGAAACTGCTACAGAGATATTGATTTTGTCCAGCAGTCGGAACAACTCAGCCTCAAATTCAAACAAAAAGGTTATGATAATAAACTAATATCTGAATCCTTGAATAAGGTTAGTTCTCTTGATAGATCCCAAATGTTACAGACATCAAAAAATAGGCAGGTCACATCTCGTCTGGGGTATAACTCACCAGTGATTGCAGATAATACTGGTAAATCCAGTTTAAGATTTATTACTACTTACAATCAGTCTTATAAAGCTATTCAACAAATTGTTAGCAATCACTGGAGGGTTCTCAGATGTGATCCTCATCTGAGGGGCATTCTTCCGGATCGGGCATCGATTGTCTACAGAAAGGCCAGAAGTATGAAGAGCATTATAGCTCCAACAAGATTGAAATCAGAGAATGGTTGTAATAAACCGGTTCCCAGTGGCCTTAAAGGAAATCATAAATGTGGATGAGGTAGATGTATTACCTGTAGACATTTGAAGACCCGGTCCGATTTTAGTTCTCCCAATAGAGATAATATCTATCAGGTTAGGAATTCGATAAACTGTCTCAGTTCATTTGTGGTGTACTGCATCCAGTGTGGTTGCGGGCTACGATATATTGGACGCACCACAAGACCCCTCTGCACTCGTTTCCTGGAGCACAGAAGGAGTGTCATAAAGGGATTAATTGTGAATAGCATCTCCCGACATTATAAAGCCATACATAACCAGGACCCTAAATGTATGACAATAATGGGCCTGGAATATGTTTCTCCCTGTGCTCTGGGAGGCGATCGATTCAAGATCCTGTGCAGACAGGAGACTTATTGGATCCACCAGCTAGGGACTCTTACCCCTGGGGGACTCAATGAGTGTCTGGATGCCAGTACACTAGTCTGATCTCCTGCCCTCTTGGACTCTCGTCGCTCTATGTATGGGAGTACAGTCATCCGCTCTCTTCCCTCAGTCCTCTCTTTCCTCCACTCCCACATCCGCAAGTAGTACATTCCCACCCTACCCTTCCCCAATCAATTCCCTTTCCCATTTACCTTTGTACCCATCCCATTCCCTCCTCCATTCCTCCCCCCCATATCCATACTCTATATTCACATAATGATAGACATTAGTGTCTAGAATTATTCTTTATATCTCTATTTAATTTAGTAATAATGTTGACACAAACACATTAATCATAAGAATATAGATATACAGAATTTTATTTTAACATTTTTATGTCCACATGATTTTCAATTCATTTATAGATATTCATGAATCACAGTCATCTTCCATTCACTCAGTTCTTGAAACTCTTTCTCTCTCCTCTCCATGTATATTGGATTTCTAGTCCTTTTATTTATTTTTATTTTTTTCATTTTTATCTTAATTTTCATTACTCATTTTATTTGTATTCATTGGATTTTATCTTAATTTCATATTCTATATTTTACATTTTCATATATATTTTTTATATTATGAATGTCTTTTTTGTGGTAATGAGTTTAGTATATATTTAATTTATACACATTAGTTGATGAGTACTATGTCATTAGTTTTTGAAATTATCTGGGGAGCATTTATAGCCCCCTAGAATTATGAGGTAGCTCTCTAGCCCATTTGCAGCACTAACATAAATGTATTACTTAACTTATTTATTATAAGTGTTACATATATTTGTGTAATCATCTGTTCCAGTCTAATCAATGTTGAATCATTACCAGCTCACTATATAGAAACATGTGATTTTATTCACAATATATATATATATATATATATATATATATATATATATATATATATATATATATATATATATTCATATATATATAGGATATTTTGATGAGGATCTAGGGTTTATCATTTTATATTTGTAATTTATAATTGCGTAATTGTTGGTATCTTTGAGTGTTTATATTTAGTTATAATTATGCAATGTAGATAGAAAATAGGGGTTTAAATTAATTCATGTAGTATTCTATATCATGCTAAACCCCCAATCCAAAATATCTATTGAATCCTTTTTAAATTATGAATTATAATGAATTTTAGCTTTTACTATATTTTTTGTACTGATAATGAATTTGAGCTTTAGGTATGTTCTTATATATAATCATTATGCGTTTTATATCCTTCCCGCATTATGTGTATATTTCTCCATATAATTGTTCTAGATTTGTCCCTCCTTTATCTGGTCAGTCATTTAAAGTATGTGCGTCTATGAGTACCATCTACCAGCATATTACGGGTTAATAATCACTCTTTTATTGATTGCTATGCAATGGACTGGCTATATAAGGGGCAGGACATCATCCCATATCCCATCAGCCCTTTGAGAAAGTCGCCCGATGGTGACGAAACGAGTCAGGGATACTGAGAGCGCGATTACGTCACGACGACGCTGCGCACGCGCATGAGGCCTAAACCTAGCGTGGACACTGTACAGCGGCCATTCGGAGTGGAGAGCTGATTTCGGGACAGCAAACAAACAGCAAACGGCGTCCCTGCTATCCGGTCAGCGGTGATTTCGACTGGCAGTCCTGAAGGAGTCCACAGAGCTATTCTGCTTTACAGAACCGGATGGTGGTGATATATATTCACAAACTGCCTTTTAATCATTTTTATCTTGTGAGTGTGATTCCTTTCCCTCCCCCCTCCTCCCTTTTAAAATAAATATACAGTGTTATGCTATGGGGCGTGCGCTCTCTCTCTTTTTCTCTTTTTCTGTTTTTATATATATATATATTTATATATTTTATATATATATATATATATACAGTGTTCGACAAACCTATACATTTGCTCGCCCCAGGCGAGTGGATTTAACCCCCGGGCGAGTAAATATTGGCCCAAGCAGCACACGTTTGGTACTAGGTGGCGAGTAGATTTTTTTGTGTAGCGAGTAGATTTTTTGGTGATTTGTCAACCACTGTATATATATATATATATATATATATATATATATTTATTACAACAAGACAAACTGCCTGCAACCGACTAAGCAAATAATGAGTACCTAAATTAGTAATATAATAACCACTAACAGTGCTAGGGACTAGAAGTAATATAACAATGAAAAGAAAAAGAAAAGCGTCCCAACTCAGCACTCAAGTATACTCAGAACAAATATCAAAGAAAATGATGATTTAACAGCACAAATAATCAAACATAAAATACAAAAAATATTAAAACAAACCCTGACATCCTCCTGTGATAGAATATGTATCAGACAGGGGAAATCCCCTATGAAGATACTGATGGACCCCTAATACCCAAGGCAAGGGAAAAAAAGCCTATAAGCACAAAATATATGTAGAACAAGGGGTTAACAATAACCCCTTGCACCTACAAGGCCGGCCTCACCCCTAGTAAATATAAAACCACACAGCAAGCATAGATAACACATGCACCAAATTGCCTAATACATGCTGATGTCAAATACATATATTATATACATACACCGTAAATGCAGTTGGTATAATCAAGGCAAACCAGGCACAGTACCAAAAAGAAACTGTTAGTATGGGATCAACAATGGTTAACAGTTCACATCAGTTACCATAGTCCATGAGACCATCCATGCCACACTGTGATAGTAAAATGTCCAAAGGATAAAGATCTTCCAATTGAGGGGTCCATCCGCAGGGGAGTCAAGGAAAAACAAACGCCCCAACACGTGTTTCACCCTCGCTTCATCAGGGGGCTTAAAATAATGCATGCTACCAAGGATTTAAATAGCACACTGATTATAATGCCATCCAGCCTGCAGCTGTGCAAAGGTGGAAGAGTGCCTGCATGGCTCAAAAAGCACACCAGAATGAGTTCTGCCTAGTCATTAGTTACTTCCCCTAAGGGACCAGGTGAAAAGAGCAAAACATCCCAGACATACCTACAGTAAGCCCGCAATGTCTCTCAGCAATGTATCCAGAGGTAGATTCATAGCTCACAGCCGCTCTCCACAGCTCACAATGATGTATGATATTCAAATCTGCTCCCACTGTCCTCATTAGAGGGATCACTGTGAAAGAATCTTTTTAATCTACATATATATCTCAGCAAGAATTATACTAAAAAATATATAGATTGCACAAACTCAATTTGGAAACTAAATAAAATGGTGATTCAAAAGAAGAAAATATACCTAGAGATAATGGCCTCTAGTATACAGCACACGGAAACATAACATAAGAACAGTATCCCATAGGAAAAGGGAAAGAGTAAAAAGATGTATAGCGAAGAAAAAGAGGATATGTTGGGGGGATGGTAATAGAATTGAAATTAAAAGAGGAGGAAAAAATGAGTGAATGATGAAACATAACAGACACAGGGAAAAGATCAAATACCTACAAAAACATAGCATACCCTGTGTATTCATTCAGGCCCCCTGGAAGCAGAGTGCCAAGTTTAAAAATCCACCTGCACTCACGTTACAGGAGGGCCCTCTCCATATCACCCCCCCCCGAATACCCAACATCACCTGATCTATAAGAAAAGCCTGAAGAAGACCAGGATCACAGTTGTGATTTGTTCAAAATGTTTAGCCACCGTCGTGAGCTTCCTGCCTTTGAGTAAGTCCTGCTCAGAATTTTTGATACTCCGAACATGCTCCAATATACGGAAGCGAAGCTCCTGTGTAGTCATGCCTACATAGGGCGAATAATAAAGGCGACAGTGGACAACCCTGTCTCTTCCCACTATGGATGTTAAACAGTTTCGAGGGGAATCCCTGATGTCTCACCCTCACCATAGGACCATTATAGAGGGCCCAAATTGCATCCAGCAGACGTCCCTCGAAGCCAAACACCCCCAGCGTCTCTCTTAGGTAGGGCCCGTCAATTCTATCGAAGGCCTTTTCTGCGTCCAGACTTAATACCATTGACGGAATGTTTTTTTTCTTGGCCAGGTCGATCAAATCTATTATCCGTCTGGTATTGTCTGCTGCTTGCCTGCCCCTATAAAGCCTACTTGTTCCGTGTGTATCAACCCGGGAAGGACGATACCCACCCTGCTGGCTATCAGTCTAGAGAATATTTTGATGTCTGAATTAATCAGGGATATGGGCCGGTAGCTCTTGTAGTCTGCTGGGTCTTTTCCAGGTTTGTGGATCAAAGAGATGGATGCCTGAAGCATCTGCGCCGGGAAGGACGCCCCTGCAAGTATCCCATTAAATAATTTCAAGAGGTGAGGAGCCAAAATTTTACTGTATTTCTTATAATATAAATTTGAGAAGCCGTCTGGCCCTGGGGCTTTGGCCGGCTTTAGGGACTTCATTACCTCTGTTAGCTCCTCTAGGGTAAAGTCTCCTTGCAGCGCCTATCTTTCCCTCTGCTCAATGTGGGTAATTGTGCCTCTTTTAGAAATTTCCCTAGGGTCTCTGCAGTCTTTTGTCTGTGGCTGACCTTGTCTCCATCATAGAGTGTGTCGCGTAGTATTGTTTAAATACTTCCACGATTTGTCTAGGGTTGGAGGTAAGGTCCCCCCCCCATGAGACTTAATGGACGCTATACGAAAATTTGGAAGCTTGTTTCGGAGCTTATTGGCAAGTAAGGTATCTGGCTTGTTGGCTTTTTCATAGAATCTACGCTTAGACCATGCCAACTCCTTTTCGGCCTGGGAGGATAGCACTAGATTAAGCTTTATTTTGATGTCAGATAACTTCTTCCATATGTCTTGATTTTTACTTGTTTTGTGCTGAGCAGTGAGGTGTGCTAGTTTCTCCTGCAGCTCTAATATCTTTTTCTCTTTTCCGTCTAGCAGCCAAATTCATTATTAGCCCTCTAAGGGTAGCCTTATGGGCCTCCCATAGCGTGGAGTGTGAAGTCACGCTCCCTTCATTTTCGCTAACGTATTCCTTAATCCTTTCACCGATCTCTTCCCCGGTTGCTGGGGATTTCAATAGGAGCTCGTTGAGCTTACAGTTTGCTCCAGGTCTGTCTAATGCGCCTAGTGTGCACCTCAGCTCTACCGGTGCGTGGTCTGACCATGAGATACTAAGAATCTCTGTATGATCGACCACCGAGACCACTCTATTCGATACTAGGAAGTAATCTATCCTGCTGTATCTGTTGTGGGGGTGAGAAAAGAAGGTGTATTCATGTGATCCTGGATGTTGTTATCTCCAGATGTCTACAAGTTGGCAGTCTTGGAGGCCCTGATGTATTGTTAGTATGTCTTGTCTGTGGGTAGTGTTAGTCCCCGTACATCTGTCCAAGTCTGGGTCTAGCGCGCGATTGAGATCTCCCGCCAGGAAGATATTACCTCTTGCCACTTTATGTAGTTTATTAAAGAAGCGTTTAAAGAACATCGGGCTTTGCTCGCATGGAGCATAGATAGAGGCTAGTGTTAAGGTCTGGCCCTGGATTGCGCCCATTAGTATGATAAATCTACCTTTCTTGTCTGTATATGTCTTGTCTATGTCTAGTGCTAGTCTATTATGTACCACAATGGCTACTCCTCCTTTTTTCTCAGCAGCTGAGGCCAGGTAGAATGATTTATAATTCTTATCAAGATACTTTGGGTGGTTAGTGTTTGAGAAGTGGGTTTCTTGGAGGAAAATTATATCAGTTTTCCTACGGTTATAATCCCTAAATGCTACTCGTCGTTTAATCGGACTATTAAAACCTTTGACGTTGTGGGAGACCATAATTAATTCTCTACTCATCTGTGCTGTCTTTTGTTGCTGCTCCGATGTCAAGTGGGATCACTTTCCGTGTGTGTTTCACCATTGTGACTGCTCCTTCTTCAGGCATGTTCCTGCGCCTCTGCTGACTCGGGTGGATGGGAATGCTGGAGAGGGGGTAGGAAAACACAAGAGGGGGGGGAAACATCTAGACAACCACATATAAAACAAATAAACCATGTCCTCAGAACCCTGGCGCGAACACCCTGGTCTTGAGTCCAGAACCCTTGGGTGTGTATTGGAAGAGGCCGATCTTTCTCTCCTCCTGCACCTTGCCCTTCTTCCACACCCCTACCCTACCCAAGGGACTTTGCCGGTGTCCTGAGAGAGTCCTCCCCATTCCCCGGCGGTTGACCCATGCGGATTCCGGAACAGGCTCCATCCCTTCCACTCCGGCTTCGCTCCCTTATCATTTATAAACTAAAACTTCCCTATTCTATAACTATCTAACTCTGGGTGCTGTCAACCTTTTAGAGACTTACTAGTTTGCCCTCGCTATTGTGAAGTTCCCTTCACTCCTTCCCTCTGAATATGATCCATGTACCCTCCTTGCAGCTTATCTCTTTGTGCCTTGTGCTTCTTCTCTATTGTCTTTACCACTCTAGTCCTGTTTGTCCCTTTTTGTTGGCTGCTGCTTTCTTCTCCCTCCTTGCTTACTTCCATTCTCTTTCCTTCACTCTGTGCTCTGTTCATTTCCCTCCCCACATCTCTCTGTCACCTCCAGTTCCTATTTTTGTCATATCCACCTTTCATTTAATCCTTCTTCTATCATCTCTCTCCCCTCTCTAAGCTCTGTCTACTTCGCTATCTTCTCCCTTTCTACTACCACCTTCTTTCTCTCATATCACATCCCCCTGCCTTCCAATCTGCTTGCTATTTCGTTCCTCATCTCTGTTTGTGTATCTTCATCCCCTTCTCCATCTTTGCTTTCTGCCTATCCACTTCCTCCCTCCTTCTGCTTATCTAGTCTGTTCCCTTCACCCTCTTCCATCTATCTGCTGCCAACCAACTTATTCTTACTTCTCTTCCCTCGTTACCTATATGCTTAACTTCCCCCTTCCTGTCTCCTTACCCTTAACCTGCCTGTGCTACTTACTCTGCTCTGCCTTCTTTCTTCTACTCTTCTGCCCTTACTATACTTCCCCTTGCTTCCTACTGAAATACACTTTCTAAACCCCTCTATGTTTGAACCGCTTCTTGTCTTTCTCTAATTCCGCTTATCCATTCTTTCGCGGATATCCTCCGCCGCTCAAACAGTGTGGTGCAACTCCGGCTTCTCTGCTGCCTGAATCGTCCAACGGTTGCTATCCACTGTCTCGGTCCACCTCGGGGGCTCCTCGGCGTTGCGCTCCCGTCTCCAGTCTGACTCCTCGATGCCGCTGCCACTTCCGGCGCCCTGTGATGACGTTGCTGCTGTTGCCCCCAGCGCCTTCCGCCTCAACCAAGATGGCCACCGCTCAATCGGCTCCTTCCGGTGACGCATGTCCCGTCTCCGCCATTTTGGACTAGTCGGCTCACCTCTGCGGACGCAGCCTCGTCAGTTCTTCCTGCTCGAGCTGTTCTTCCCGCTCAAACTGCACTTCCGGGATCTGCGTGCCACTCTGGTTAGGCTGCCTCCGCCATCTTGGACGCCATGCCGCCGCCACGAGGTAAGTGAAGCAAATCTGTTGCAGGTATCCACGTTTCCCGACAGGGTGTAGGCAAGGCAATTCTCCCCTCTTTGGATAATTGGGGGGTATTGTAGTTCTTTAGATAATGCATCCCAGGTTAGCATCCAATAAAAGTACAACTTATAAACCATCGTAACAGTAGAACTTTATAACTTTCCTAAACATCAGAGATGTGTATTAACACTGTTGTGTTTACTTCAGCCTTGGTCGGTTCCTTCTCTGACTGGGCTCCCCACTGTTGTCCACGAGGGTCCCGAGTCTATTTCTTCGACCACTGGGCTAGAGGGATTTTCGCTCAGTCCTAGTTTTTTCAGGAATACTGCTCCCTCCTCCGGGGTCGTCATGGATATTGGCCGCCCGTTTCGGACCACCAACAGTCCGAACGGAAATGTCCACCGGTATCTTATTGCCTTGTCTCTCAGTATTTTAGTGATAGGCTAAAGGCTTCTCCGTCTTGCCAATGTGGACGGGGAAGGTCTTGGAAGACCATCAACTTGGCGCCTTCAAACTCAGCGTTGGTTGCATTCCTGGCTTTTTGCAGCACCGCTTCTCTTGTGCTGTAGTAATGTAACCGCACAATTATGTCCCTGGGCTGTTCGTTTTGCAGCGGCCGTGATCTCAGCGCTCTGTGGCACCTATCCATCATTAGCCTATCTTTGGGGCTATCCGGGCAGAGGTGTTCCAGCCAGCACGACACGAAATCCTCACAGTCCCCTACGGTTTCTGGTACTCCCCTGAGACGAATATTATTGTGGCGGTCGCGATTCTCTGCATCCTCCTGCCGCTCGCAGAGCTCATTTACCTGGAGCTGAAGATCCGCCGATTTTGTTTTGCATTTTTTTGCCCTAATTTTGTGTTAGAGTACACTCTCCCCCCCAAGGTCACACGTTCTTGTTCCCAGGCTCCCAACCGCTTTGCGGAGTTCTTTAATCTTCGCTTGTAGGAGCGTTTTTAGATCCGTGTAGAGGCGCTCAAAGTCGCAGCGCCTCACCGGTAGTAATCCCTGGTCGTCTCCTGCGTCTCCCTCTCCTTCGTCCTCCGAGTCCGTGCGGGAGGTGGGCGCCATTGCGAGGGCTGCCTGGCTGGTTCTTCCTCCGCCATAGTACTCTGGCAATCCCTTCTTCTTGGGGGTTTTGGTGGTCTTTTTTGACATCCTGATGTCTTTATCTCTAACGTGCTGTGTTTTGATGTGGGATGAGTCGATTTGAAAAGTTTTTTATTTAATTATTGTCGGAGCGGGGCACGGAGCTAATGGCTTATGCAGCCATGCTCCTTGCTGTCGCGCATGCGCCCCGTGCAGGTCAATTTTGTTAAATATTACAAATATCCATCACATCATCCTCATTGCTTCATTTTTGCATAGCCAGTATAACCAACCCCACACTGATGAGACACATTAACGTCGAAATGGCTGTCTGTGGGTGGGTTTACTGGCTATGCATCTTAACCCTGGCTGTGCTCAAAGCTATGACCATGCAGCAAGCTTAAGCCTACAGGGAACCATGTTAAAAATGGTTTTGAAGCAAAAGGTGACACTGTGTGCTCATTTGCATGTCATTTCCCAGAATCCCTTGCTGCAGTGGAAGTGTTGTGTGCTGGGTGATAATGGTGAAAGGTGGGGTTGCAGACCTATCTAAGACATGCAAATGAGCATACAGTAATATTTCCATTTGATATATATATATATATATATATATATATATATATATATATATATATATATATATATATATATAGAATCCAATGCACAGCCGGCACACCATATGCAAGTAAATAAGTTTTGGTGCTTATCCCATAAAGCAATAACAGACCATACGATACCGGTTGCAACACGACATCAAGGGACAGCACGCAGGTAAGTAAATCAAAAATGTTCTATATTTGATAGAAGACACAAAAACCGACGTTTCGGTCCCCACCTTGAGAAAGGTCCCACTGGGGGACCGAAACGTCGGTTTTTGTGTCTTCTATCAAATATAGAACATTTTTGATTTACTTACCTGCGTGCTGTCCCTTGATGTCGTGTTGCAACCGGTATCGTATGGTCTATATATATATATATATATATATATATATATATATATATATATGAGAGGGAACAGTACCGTGTTAGCCGAGCTTCAATAATAAAAAAATAAATAGATGATACCGTTCTGTGGCTAACGAAATGCTTTTATGTGTGCGAGCTTTCGAGATACACTGATCTCTTCTTCCGGCGATGTTACACCGGGTGCAAAACCGGTTGAAATCCTTTTTTCGTTCTGTAAGAAACAAAAGTAATTCTGATTACAATCACAAATTATATTTTTGTGTATAGTTTAAAAAAACCTTAAATAACAACCTCTGGCAATTCGCACCTGAGCACTTGTTCATTTCAACTGGAATATGTTAAGTGTCCATGTTAATAGATACAAAACAATTATTAGTGCTAACTGAAAGCTCTTTATCCCCTGAGGAAGTCACTTTATGTGATGAAACGCGTAGGGAAGTAGCTGGCACTGTCTTTTAATTATTATTGTGCAACGTTGAGGAGTCCTGTTCACCCTTTTGCTGAGCCGTTTCTGTGTGTTTGGGACTGCACAAGGGGTTTATACCGCTGTGTCCATACCCAGCCACGTTAGAGTTACACTCTCGCGAGACTCCCATTCAGGGAGAGGACGGGTGCGCACGCATCCCTCCGTGATCCACGAGGAGAGAATGTTGGACCCCCCAGGAGACAGAGACTCACAGAGGCTCGATCGGGTGAAGAAAAAGACCCTATACAATGCCCTTTATTACAGCACAAATTGTAAGTGTTCCTAATTCACATGTATGAAGATTTTTTAACATTAAAAACAATATTATGCTATGGGAGCCGCGCTGTCTTCTTTTCGTTAATATATACAGTGGTTGACAAATCACCAAAAAATCTACACGTGTGCTGCTTGGGCCAATATTTACTCGCCCGGGGGTTAAATCCACTCGCCGGGGCGAGCAAATGTATAGGTTTGTCGAACACTGAATATATATATATATATATATATATATATATATATATATATATATATATATATATATATATATATATATATACACACATACAGGCAGGCACACCAAAGCAAAAAAGGTGGTGTTTAATAACTCAACGTTAAACATCACCTTTTTTTACTTTGATGTGCCTGTCCCTTTTGTTGATTTTGTATCTATTCCTTTGAACAGCATGCATCCAGTTCTTGTTGTTGATCATTTTGGCGAGTGCGCTATTTCTGGACTATATATAAGTTACTTTTCATATAGCAGTGATAGATACAACACTATTTTTGAAAAATATATCAGATAAACACAAGTCTTCAAAAAGTGTACTGTTTATTTGAAGACGATGCCTCCAGGTTTATTAAAAGATACCTTGGCACCAATAAGGGGCACAGCTGCCTTTTCACAGACACATGCAAGAAGAGAATGGCAGGTAAAGCTATGCTCTAAGAGACTCTCTCTGATATTTAGATTGGGATCTTGTGGTTTGTAGCTGGAATATCAATGTTGCGGTATTTGTTGGGGTACAGGGTCCCTGAGGGTTTTAAAGGGGAGAAGAGGTGAAGGAAAGAAGAGTGGAGAAAAAAATTATGTTACAAGAATGTTCTGTTTTTTTTGTGACATCTCTGTAATTGTTCTGTTTGGAAAATTATTTTTAGGGGTAAAAACTGATATGCTGTACAGTAGATTTCTAGAGAGGGTTGCTGCTTTCAGCACCTGTGCTTCTAAAGCACAACTGCCTTCCCCATCTCGTTAGAGGGAGTGGTGTATGTTGCAAAATTATAACCCAGAAATTGAAAGCGTTATTACTCATATACTTCATCACTCATGCACATTCTATACGTTTAAATCAGACAATTTATGAAAGAGATGTACATTTTTGTACCAGGATTAAATTAAAGTTGAACTGTTAAAATGGATAGATTTTTCGATTATTTTTTTATACAGTAGGTGACACAGTGTGCAGTACACTATGAATGCCGTGTTTGTCACCTTACCACAGCATGTTGTCCATAAAGGTATAATTAGGCACACATATCCCTAGACTTTGAAAATAATATGGACATTTGGATTTTTAAACTTTGATTACATTACTTGAATAAATTAAATAGTGGTATAATATTATAGTTACATAATTTAGCAACAATCTTGTGTTTCCATCTGAAATTCAGGAATTGTGTGGCGTGGAATGCAGGGCTGAAAATTAAATGCTTACCAGCACCAGGAGACAATAATAGGTATTTCAATAAAGATTTACTTTATTAAAGCATGCATCACACCCAGAGCCAATGCTTTGGTCCCTAAGTGGATCTTCATCAGGGGTCCCATCAACGCACTGTCCCACCTTCAAATACAAAAATCCATGACACAATAACAGCAAGAGTTTGAAATATCAAGTCTGGGTGTGATGTATGCTTTAATAAAGTCATATCTTTATTGAACTACATATTTTTTTCTTGTGCTTATAAGGATATAATTTGAAATGTTAACACATTATATGTATTTTTTCTACCGATCTCAGATCAGCCCTTAAAGCCTTATTACTCAGGGAGTTCTGTCTGTCTGTTTATAATATAGTATAAATTAATTTTGGTAGTACAATAACTGCATTTCTCCTATATTGATGAAGCATGAAGCAGAATGTGTTTGTTTATATATATATATATATATATATATATATATATATATATATATATATATATATATATATATATATATATATATATATATATTCTATATATATATATATGATAAAAAATCACTGGCACTCCAATAGAAATTCAATAATGAATAGGTGCATGTCCCATATAAATAATAAAAGTATACATTACTGCATAGCAGCAAAAAGGAGACAGCACTCAGGTGAATGAAAATTAATGTATTAAATACAGCACATAACTCCAACGTTTCGATCCCACAGGGGGATCTTCCTCAGGGTTGTGCAACAGACACAGGACAGTGAGTGACTTATATACCCCAACACCAAAGTGACATAAACATCTCCACATCATCAAAAAGCATCATTATAGGGCAACAAAACAGCTGTGCATAATACAATCTAATTAGATCATGCTCCAACTCCATGTCTGTACTCCTATTGGGGAATCCAAGTCACATGATCAAACCCAAGCTGTCAATGTGATTGCATGTAAACAAACTGATGCTGCATCTGCAGGCCCGATTGTCAAGGCAACCACGTGTGTGCTCAACTCTTTAAAGCAGGGCATGCGGCCCGCCTGGCCTATCTGTGCGGCCCTCGATGAGATTTAAAAAAAAAAAAAAAAAAAACTTTGAAAAAAAACTTTGAAAAAAATAAATGGCGGCGATTCCACGCGGTCCCGGCGCGCATGCGTAGGGCCCGCTCCCGCTCCTTGCTCCCTCCCCCTCCCCCCCACCCCCCACTCGCAACGTGGGACGGAGGGGGAAGTCACAGCCAGCTGAGCTCTTCTGCGGCCGCTCCCCCCCCCTGATCCGAACTTGGATATGTGCAGGGGGGTGGGGTGAGGTGCATTGAGGTGAGGTGCAGGGGGGTGAGGTGAGGTGCAGGGGGGTGATGTGAGGTGCAGGGGGTGAGGTGCAGGGGGTGAGGTGCAGGGGGTGAGGTGCAGGGGTGATTGGAGGTGCAGGGGGGTGATTGGAGGTGCAGGGGGGTGATTGGAGGTGCAGGGGGGTGATTGGAGGTGCAGGGGGTGATTGGAGGTGCAGGGGGTGATTGGAGGTGCAGGGGGGTGAGGTGCAGGGGATGTGATGTGCAGGAGGGGGGGGGGTGATGTGCAGGAGGGGTGATGTGAGGTGCAGGGGGTGAGGTTCAGGGATGATTGGAGGTGCAGGGGTGATTGGAGGTGCAGGGGTGATTGGAGGTGCAGGGGGGTGATTGGGGGTGATTGGAGGTGCAGGGGTGTGATTGGAGGTGCAGGGGATGTGATGTGCAGGAGGGGGGGGGAGTGATGTGCAGGAAGGGTGATGTGAGGTGCAGGGGTGATTGGAGGTGCAGGGGGTGATTGGAGGTGCAGGGGGGTGATTGGAGGTGCAGGGGGGTGGTTGGAGCAGGGGGGTGATTGGAGGTGCAGGGGTGATTGGAGGTGCAGGGGTGATTGGAGGTGCAGGGGGTGATTGGAGGTGCAGGGGGTGATTGGAGGTGCAGGGGGTGATTGGAGGTGCAGGGGGGTGATTTGGGGGTGATTGGAGGTGCAGGGGGTGATTGGAGGTGCAGGGGGTGATTGGAAGTGCAGGGGGGTGATTGGAGGTGCAGGGGATGTGATGTGCAGGAGGGGGGGGGGTGATGTGCAGGAGGGGTGATGTGAGGTGCAGGGGTGATGTGAGGTGCAGGGGTGATTGGAGGTGCAGGGGGTGATTGGAGGTGCAGGGGTGATTGGAGGTGCAGGGGTGATTGGAGGTGCAGGGGTGATTGGAGGTGCAGGGGGGTGATTGGAGGTGCAGGGGGTGATTGGAGGTGCAGGGGTGATTGGAGGTGCAGGGGTGATTGGAGGTGCAGGGGGTGATTGGAGGTGCAGGGGGTGAGGTGCAGGGGATGTGATGTGCAGGAGGGGGGGGGGGTGATGTGCAGGAGGGGTGATGTGAGGTGCAGGGGGTGAGGTGCAGGGGTGATTGGAGGTGCAGGGGGTGATTGGAGGTGCAGGGGGTGATTGGAGGTGCAGGGGGGTGATTGGAGGTGCAGGGGATGTGATGTGAGGTGCAGGGGTGATTGGAGGTGCAGGGGTGATTAGAGGTGCAGGGGGGTGATTGGAGGTGCAGGGGATGTGATGTGCAGGAGGGGGGGTGTGAGGTGCGGGGGTGATGTGAGGTGCAGGGGTGATTGGAGGTGCAGGGGGTGATTGGAGGTGCAGGGGGTGATTGGAGGTGCAGGGGTGATTGGAGGTGCAGGGAGGTGATTGGAGGTGCAGGGGGTGATTGGAGGTGCAGGGGGGTGATTGGAGGTGCAGGGGTGATGTGAGGTGCAGGGGTGATGTGAGGTGCAGGGGTGATTGGAGGTGCAGGGGTGATTGGAGGTGCAGGGGGTGATTGGAGGTGCAGGGGAGTGAGGTGCAGGGGATGTGATGTGCAGGAGGGGGGGGGGGTGATGTGCAGGAGGGGTGATGTGAGGTGCAGGGGGTGAGGTGCAGGGGTGATTGGAGGTGCAGGGGTGATTGGAGGTGCAGGGGGTGATTGGAGGTGCAGGGGGGTGATTGGGGGTGATTGGAGGTACAGTGGGGTGATTGGAGGTGCAGGGGATGTGATGTGCAGGAGGGGGGGTGATGTGAGGTGCAGGGGGGGAGAGTGGTGTGAGGTGCAGAGGGGGAGAGTGGTGTGAGGTGCAGGGGGGGAGAGTGGTGTGAGGTGCAGGGGGGGAGAGTGGTGTGAGGTGCAGGGGGGGGGGAGAGTGGTGTGAGGTGCAGGGGGGGGAGAGTGGTGTGAGGTGCAGGGGGGGAGAGTGGTGTGAGGTGTAGGGGGGGGAGAAGGATCTGAGATGCAGGGGGGTGGGATGTGTGTGGTGTGCAGGGGGATATTGTGTGTTTGATATGGAGAGGGAGTATTATGTGTGTGGGTGAGGGGGAGATGGGGGTATGAGAGATAGATGGGGAGTATCGCAAAGGTTGATAGTGAGGGGTTCTGGGGGAGATATGAGGATGATGATGAGAGGTGCTGGAGGAGATGATGATGATGATGATGATGATGATGATGATGATGATGATGATGATGATGATGATGATGATGATGATGATGATGATGATGATGATGATGATGATGATGATGATGATGATGATGATGATTTTACCCGTGCGGCCCAATTTTTTTTTCCTTGGAGCAGTTCGGCCCTTCTCGCTTTACAAGTTGTGCAGGCCTGCTTTAAAGGCAGCAGACACCAGTGGTAGTCATGTGTACTGCACGTGTACAGATACACCACTGCAAATGTGTATGTGCTGTAGCAGTGATGAATTTAGTCCTAAACAGCACCCAAGAATAACAGATACTGGCATGCGTATATCTGTAGAGTCCTATGGCAGATGGAATCCGCTGTAATCCCAGTCGGGTAACCCATAATACACCTGTCGGCGTCACATGTGGCATGGATATACATAGGTTGCTAGTCAAATAAAGGAACATGCTGTCTGTAGGACTACATAAATATACAATATACGGACCTGCAAAAATGTGGAATAAAGAACACCCAATACACAGTGAGGGTAAAGTGAAGAGAACTGGGAGGGGAAAATAAAATCAATGGAAGAAGCTGAACGACAAGAATATGCAGGCTGTAATAAAATATACTCTATAATAAATGCATTTTAAACTAATCATTTTGAACTACGCTGATCCATGTATACATACTGTTGATGTTGAACAGTAATAATTACAAAAAAATCCAAAAAACAACCCATGTTCATGTCCTCATTCAGGCCTTTGGGGGCCATAGAATCCAGTCTGTGAATCATCCTCGCCTCAAGCTGGAACAAAAGCCTGTGTCTATTTCCTCCCCTGGGTGGAGTATGGGCTTGTACAACGGGCATACAACGAAAGGTGGCCAAGCTGTGCTGTTTAAGCTTAAAGTGCCTTGCCACTGGTAACAATTTAAGATCATCAGAATTGGTGGGGTCAGAAAGGGCCTTGCGTATTGTGGAACTATGCATTGCTATTCGTTCCTTAAGCATACGCGATGTCTTTCCCACGTAAACAAGCCCACAGGGGCATTTGATAATGTAGACTACAAATTTCGAGTCACAATTGAGAAAAACCACAATTTTAATTGGATAACCTTTATGCGGATGCATAAAAGTTTTTCCCAGCATTAAATATTGTCAATTTACACAACCTCTGCACTTGTGCACCCCCGGAGCCTTTGTGAGCCAGGTCGTTTTCGCTGCATATTTATCCACTGGGTCCGCCTTTATGAGGTAATCCCCCACATTCCGACCCCGCCGATAGCAAAAAAAAGCAATCCACAACAAGATATATGTACCACCCTCTGCCGCTAGCTGGCAACTATAACTTTGCCCCTAACTGGGCTATAACCTCCTTACACCCTCTTCCCAACCCCGTGTCCAAAGAGTCCAAGCCCACCCAAGTGTGTGAACAGGCCTGTCACATGTGAGGAGCAAGTTAAAGTTGGTGCATGTGTGGAAGGTTATAAATACTTAAGACAACACAAAAATTAAGTAGCGCTAAAGAGGATGTGAAATAACCCTAATAAATGATAAATTATAATAACATATTTGAAATATTAAAATAAATTTAAATTACCACAATTTAACCTAATAATATCTACAAACCATAACGTGATAGTGAAAAAAAAGGAAAATCCAAATTGAATGTTCCACTCAAACAAAAAATCCAGAGAGAAATATAGTCCCAATAGAAGATCCAGGGAGCGTCTTTGCAGCTTTAAGGGGAGTGGTATAGCCAACAACTTTTGGAATCTATGAACAAAAAACAAACAAAAGCGCAAGCTCCATAGCACATAACTGAGTAAAAGATAAGGTACATTTATTTAAAAAATCAGCAACCCATAAGAATGTGCATAAGAACAGGATTTCAAACAGAACCATTCGTGGGAAAGAAATCTCTATTGTGGTCATCTGCAGTGGTAGGGTGAGTCCCAGGTTTGCAGAGTGGATGTAAACAGCCCAGGTTCATCATGAATTGGCAGCAAGATATAAAGGCATCCAATGCCTGCACGTCCTTTGCTCCCTCATACAATGATTGCTAACACTTGAAATTACCGCCAGCCGGAGAGCAGGGAAGCCAGGGACTCCAAATACACCAACACAAACGCGATGACGTCACAGCTCTACGCGTTTCGTCACACTGCAGCGACTTCGTCAGGAGATATGTGATTGTCAGGGACAGCCAGTTAAATAGGCTGGATCAAGTAAACCTATTTTCACATTGGTACTAAGTTTCACCACAAATCGTACTGTATAACTCTAAAATTACTATAAATATCAACATTACAATGAATAACAACAAAAAAACATCAATAATTATGTTGTTCACATCATACATTGAAAATAGCTAAAACTAAACAATTTAATTATGTATAAACTCAACTAACACAATGACATGTTAGAAAAAGCTGTCCCACTATTACCAATCTAAGTTTCATCAAATATGGAAAAAAAAATATATATATACCAAACTGAAATTAAAACCTAATCCTATAATTTTAGTTTCAAAAGATATTAATAAATCAATATATTAATTAGAATATAATAATATGAATATATAAACAACCAAATACCACTACACCATATAAAAATGAATGATAGAAAAATCTAAATAAAATTGAAAAAATATTAAAATTAACCTATTTAATTCCTTGTGTGATGAGAACAACATTCACAAAACAATCTTTACATTATATGTACTAACAAAAATTATTAGATTAATAATTCACATAGTGCATTAATTAACATTATATCTAATTACATATAATAACAACAATTGTTACATTAAAAAATAACTAAAATTATAAAAAGATTAAGGAAAAACTGGATTAACTATTAAATAACACCTACTTTAAGGAAATATCATATAATATAGAGGAATCCCCTCCAAAAACACAGAACCCCATCCTAGGATAGAGGGAGAGGAACCGAACTAGCAAACAGAGCAGAAAGGCAGAAAACAGCAAGGCAGGAAACTAAACCAGTGTGCTAGTATCCAAGCACTCATTAAGACCCCTGGGAGAAAGTGTACCAAGTGAGTATATCCAAAAAGACTCTCTCATACATAGTGTCTTAAATCTATCTCCCCCTAATAGGGTACTCGGAATACTCTCAATACCCATAATAACAAGTCCCTTGGGATCCTTTTGGTGTACTTGGGAAAAATGTCGAGGAACACTGTGTGCCAGCACTCCCTTAATGATGGAACGTCTGTGTTCCAGGAATCTGACACACAGTGCTCTTTTAGTGCGACCCACATATTGCAATTGACAAGGACAAGATAAAACATACACTATATATGTGGAGAGACAGTTGATTGAACTTTTTATTGTATATTTAGACTTGTTGCTAAATGAAGAGAAAGTATCCGACAGATGCAGATGTCCACACATTAGACATCTAGATCTGCCACACCTAATGTTTCCAGACACTAACTGTGAACCACTATTCTCAACTGAAGTATCACTAAGTCTACTTGGGGCCAAGATGTTCTTGATATTTAGACCCTTGCGGAAGACCAGTGGTGCCACAGTGGACAACTGACTGCTGAGGTGCGGATCTGAGAGCAACACTTTCCAGTGGCGATTGATAATTTGTCTCATTTTATGGGAATAACCATTACATTTTGTAATAAACTTAACCCCACAGTTGTTTGTGTTGATATCTGCCAAAGGCATGGATTGTTTGCACTGTTTGAGCTTTGAGTTAGCTAACAGATCCACACGTTCAACCGACCTGACCTTCTTGAATGCCTCCTTCACCGGAGACATATCATACCCCTTTTGTTTGAAATTGTCGATGAGACGACCGGCTTGCAGCTCAAACACCTGGTCGGACGAGCAATTCCTCCTCAGTCTATTAATCTGACTGAGGGGGATATTGCTTAGCCATTTGGAATAATGTGCACTTTTTGCATGGATATAGCTATTGACCGCCACATCCTTGAAATGCACCCGTGTCTGGATATTTAGATTCAAATCTACTGACAATTCCAAATCTAGAAAGACAATACTAGATGCATTAATCTGGTGGGTGAATCTGAGGCCCATATAATTGGAGTTAAAGTCGGTCAGTATCTGCTCGAGGTCACCCCCATCTCCATCCCATATGATCAAGATGTCATCAATGTACCGGCCATAGAACACCAGACCCGCCCCCAGCTGTGCATTGGGCCACATAAATCTGGATTCCCAATAACCCATAAAAAGGTTCGCAGAGCTGGGGGCAAATGTGGCGCCCATGGCCGTACCACAGGTCTGGAGATGGAAGCTATCCCCGAACAGAAAGTAATTGTGACCAAGGATAAAGCCGACAAGGGAGAGGATGAAATTAGATTGTGATACATGTAGATCTCCACCACCCCCCAAAAAGTGCGCAACAGCCTCGATACCCTTATCATGCCCAATACATGTATATAATGACTGAACGTCACAGGTGGCCCATTGAAAAGTAGATTTCCACTGTATAGAAGAGAGGGAGTCTATGACGTGGAGCGTGTCCCTTATATACGAACGAAGATGGACCACATATGTTTGTAAAAAGTGGTCCACGTATTTAGACACACTCAATGTCATAGACTCCACCCCTGACACAATGGGCCTACCTGGTGGGTTCACGAGGCTCTTGTGCACCTTCGGGAGGTGGTAGAAGATAGGAATACGCGGATTGGCTACATAAAGAAATTTAAGTTCATCCTTTGTAATAAGCTTCTCATCAAAAGCCTCCCTTAATAGTGAGCTTAGCTCTAACTGATAGTCCAATGTGGGGTCAACATTTAAGACCACATAAGAAGCTTTGTCTGAGAGCAATCTCCTTGCCTCAGCCTCATAATCCTTGCAATTCTGTACCACAATACTACCTCCCTTGTCGGCCTGCCTTATCACAATCTGATCTTTCAACCGCTTCAACTCCTTAAGTGCCTCAGATTCACCCACTGACAGATTGCTCTTAATAAATGGTGAATCCAGACATAATCTTTCAAAATCTTTCAAATTCTTTCTTCACATTCCGACCCCGCCGATAGCAAAAAAAGCAATCCACAACAAGATATATGTACCACCCTCTGCCACTAGCTGGCAACTATAACCTTGACCCTAACTGGGCTATAACCTCCTTACACCCCCTTCCCAACCCCGTGTCCAAAGAGTCCAAGCCCACCCAAGTGTGTGAACAGACCTGTCACATGTGAGGAGCAAGTTAAAGTTGGTGCACGTGTGGAAGGTTGTAAATACCTGCCCAGGTGTCTCTACACCTGGGTGTCTTCGCAAAGGGTCTACCGGTGCCGCTTGGTCCAGCGCTGATCTGTACCTCCGCGTGGGATGGGGTCCAGCCGGACGTCACACCATAAGGACAGTCTCTGGATCAGCAACGCAGCATACAGGAACATGCAGCAAACCCCTTTCACTGGGTCCCTGCACTAAAGAACTGCACAGTGTCTCTCCCTCTCCATACACTAATGAACTGCACAGAGTCTGTCACTAGGTCCCTGCCTAGCACACAGCTGAAGGGGCATGGGGTCCTTACCTAAGGGCCTGTCCCTATGACCACCCACCCTCACTAGTGGGGAGTCAGGGCCTCAACTCTAGCCTGGGGATTTCTGGCCTGAGGCAGAAGCTTGCAGCTCTCTGCCCTCATTCTTTCCCCCTCTGTATCCTTAGCCTGACTGCCTCATGTGCTTCACAGTCTGCTTCCTGACTCTGCAGACAACAATGTATCCAATTCCCTGCTGCAGAGAATCTGCAAGTCTCAGTGGCTGGCTGCAGGTGTCAGGGATCATAGGGCATTCCCCAGAGGCTGCTCGGAGATGTAGTCCACTCAGGACCTCTTTCCTATGGGGACCGCGTGCACGATCTCTATAGCGCATGTGCGAAGCTGTAATGGCCGCCGCTACGCTTAAATGCGCCTGCGCAACCTCCCAGAGCTCCTGCACACTTGTAATGGCCACCGCTACCCTTGCCAACCTCTGCGCATTGCGCGAACCTCGTGCCAACCACAACATGGCCGCCGCAGCTATCTGCGCATGCACAACCCTTCGTACATGCGCGAGCATCAGGACCCCGAATGCACCGGCCTAGATGGCGGCGCCAACCGGGAGAAGTCGCCGTCCCCTTCCCCCACTGCCACATGGGTAAGGCACAGGGCAAAGGAAGATCAGGGGAACCGGGGGTTACCCACTTACACTCTCCCCCTGGTTGAAACACCAACGTCCCCGCTTGGAGAACAGCATCACATTACAGAAAGTTACACAATAAAAATGCATTGCATAAACTGTACAACTTAACATGTTGACTTTAACATCACTGATACATGGCATATCACACACAGTAATACCCGAGGCCAACTGAGTGTTAGCTATTTGCTGAGAACAATTGTGGGGTGCCCCTAACTGATTATGTGGGGGTACCTCACTTTTACTTTTGTGAGCCTCCGCCTGGGTAGTCTCAGTTACCAACACTGGAGTCTCTGTAGACTCTTTGAGATTGTGGTCATGTGCAACAGTCACTGGTTCCATACTACTTCCTCCCCCGGTGGAAGGAATAGCACAGTGTCTCTTGGCCAGACCTTTACCCGGCCATCCACGGCATGGATGCGGTAGGCCAGGAGATCTTGACCTTTTCCGCGGTCCACCACATGGTGAATGGAGCGCTCCTTTTTGTGCTTAAAGGAGGAAAATTTCACTGGATCACTCACAACACAGTCCTTGTCCGTAAGCACTTGGGAGGTTTCCACTGGAGAGCAAGCGCTTAGCAAGGTCTCTGTACTCGAAGTCTCTGTCACATTCTGCAGGGGATAAAGGGTTGATACCTTACCACTGCGGTTACCACCTCGGCTGTCTTGGAACCTGTCCCCGGCACATCTGGGGCAGTCCACTCACTTTCTGGAAACTCGGGAGCATTGGATCCCAGTCCTAGGACCATTTGGGTTGGAGCGCACAGACTCACACTCAGTTCAGTTATGGTAGTTGTTATGGTGACACACGGGCACACCGTCAGGTCATGAGCCTTAGTTGGGGCCTTTTCCACGGCCGCCTCCATCGGAGCCTGTGGGGTGTAAGGAGGTTCCTCACCACTCCACTGGCTTGCGATGGGTTCCTCTTCCTCCGGTCCCGTCTCCGGATGCCCCTCCGACACACTGGGTGTCACCATGGCCGTGGGACTCTTCCACGGCTCTGGCTGCACCAGGGCTTTTTGCCGAGGGATGTCGATGTGCAGCGGGCCCACAGCAGGGTCCGCAGCAGATGCTTCAGCTTCACTTGGGTGGTCCGCCGGCTGGCGCATCACCACGGCTGGTTGGCTGCTGTCATCAGTAGACAAGGATGGGGGTAGGGACACCTCCGCAGGGGAACAGCATCGGGGCGCCTCGCATTTACTGGCGGCAAACGGCATGAAACAGTCCTGCTTCGGCGGTACCAGTGGTAGCGATCCCCATTCTCCCTGGGCAGTCACCTTACCCTTCGTTGATTCCGCCATCTGTGGTTCCATATCTGGAACCGCGGTTAGAGTGCTCGAGCCCTCCGGAACTTCTGGGAGAGGGGTAGGTTGGTTACCTGCATTGACCGGTCCAGTTTTGAAATCGACCGCTTCTTTCTTGGCAGGTTTAGTAGGCCGCAGCAGCACGGGCTTCAGAAACTGTGCCCCGCAGGAAGCACATTGGGAACCCCAGGTCTGTGTGCCACCTGGGAAGTCACACTGGTTACAAACAAATCTTATGCACCCCTCTTCATCCACCACTGCCTCCCGGTATTCTATTGGTAGCCTAAAGTGGTTAAAATCCATACCACCAGACAGATTCAAGTCCTTTTGTAGGCACGGGCACACAAGAAAGGATACTTTCCCTCCTTTTGATCGCCATACTCCATACAGCTGAGGGTGTGTGTCTCTGCATTCTGTACTTTCCTTATGGGAACAGAAGTTGCTGATTGCTGCTCAATGTGCTCACTCCCCCTGGTAGAATTTAGAGGAGGGGCGGCACGCTCTATCACTGAGTGGTTCTGGCTCTACACTGAGTCACTCAAATTGCGGGGGCGAATCTCTGGTTTTCCCGCCAGTCCTGGGCAGATTTTTGCAACACAATTTAGTGCAGGCTTGCAGTCAGCAGCATGTGTGCTCTCCTGATTTGGTGGGAGACGCCATTTTAGGTGTGACTCACTGGATGAGGGAGCCTCCATTTTGATCACAGTTCTGTTAATTTCATGGCAGCTTTTTGCATAGATAAGGGAGTAGCCTTCTGGTGGAGCTTCTGGGGCCTTTAATATCTAAGGGGCCTTTTCCTGGCATATTTCCTGATCTACCGCCCATAGTATGTTACACCAGTAAAAGGTGGGGTCATACTTTTCTCCTATCGGTCGCACTTTGCCTAAGCCCAGAAGTTTCCCTAGGGATTCCTGAAGCGCACTCCCTTCCTCATCCATTGGCACGTTTCCTACTGCTACCACATGACTAGGCAGCTCTCCCATCCTGATAGCCCAGGCATGAACCTCCTGGCTGGTGGGTAGTAACATGGTGGACAATTCAGATGAACAATTTGACACAAAAATAGAATAGGGCACCCCAGGTCTGCTCTCAGCAGCGCCTCCAAATGTAACGGGCATTCCACCACCCAATCGCATATAGAGTGTATGTGAGGGGGAACCTATATGTTACCAGGTGTGGTGCTTTACCTGTTAGGCTCACAGGAGGGCTGAGCCTCCGCCAATGAGAGCCCGGGGTGTATCCTCCTGAACAAAAATATATGATGCAGCGCCTCCACCTGCGATGGCTCCCAGCAGAGTGGGAGTTGTTCCTCGCAGGACACATACAAATGAACACATACACTGGATGTAAAATAGCAATGGTCTTTACTATATGCAGAATGTAACTTAACACATACTGTACATCAGCAATCCACAACAAGATATATGTACAACCCTCTGCCACTAGCTGGCAACTATAACCTTGACCCTAAATGGGCTATAACCTCCTTACACCCCCTTCCCAACCCCATGTCCAAAGAGTCCAAGCCCACCCAAGTGTGTGAACAGGCCTGTCACATGTGAGGAGCAAGTTAAAGTTGGTGCATGTGTGGAAGGTTGTAAATACCTGCCCAGGTGTCTCTACACCTGGGTGTCTTCGCAAAGGGTCTACCGGTGCCGCTTGGTCCAGCGCTGATCTGTACCTCCGTGTGGGATGGGGTCCAGCCGGACGTCACACCATAAGGACAGTCTCTGGATCAGCAACGCAGCATACAGGAACATGCAGCAAACCCCTTTCACTGGGTCCCTGCACTAAAGAACCGCACAGTGTCTCTCCCTCTCCATACACTAATGAACTGCACAGGGTCTGTCACTAGGTCCCTGCCTAGCACACAGCTGAAGGGGCATGGGGTCCTTACCTAAGGGCCTGTCCCTATGACCACCCACCCTCACTAGTGGGGAGTCAGGGCCTCAACTGTAGCCTTGGTATTTCTGGCCTAGGGCAGAAGCTTACAGCTCTCTACCCTCTTCTTTCCACCCCTGTATCCTGGTCACAATGGGTGGTAGGAGTGACGGAGTGTGGGACAGTAACCATGAGTGCATGCTATTGGGATGCTTGATTTGCGGGGGAAGTTTTAAGGTTAGTAGGTATTAAAATGAAAGGGGTAACACAATTTACAGGTGAAGAGATGTGATGGAGGCATGGGTGAAATCAGGTATGTATGTCTGGCTTCAGGCTTAGGGGAGATCCCCAGCAGCAGGAAGGAGTAGATAGAGGGTGTGAATAGAGGATTTGTGTGGGTGTTTTTTTATTGAGGGGTAAAGAAGTTGTTGGGAGAGAGGTGTATAAATAATGGTGTAGTGGGGAGTGGGGAAGTTGGAGAGAACAGAGATGTTCACAAAGGAGTGCTGAAATAGTAAACAGAAAAAGCAGTAGGGAGGGCATAGTGAGATGCAGCAGGAGAGACTTCCCAGGTACAGGAGGATAAAAGAGTACAAAGAAACACAGCTTTTGGAAAGTACATTTCTCACAGTTGCAAAGTTGTTGTGCAGAGTCCAGATCTTCCGGAAATCTTAACCTCCAATTTCAACTCATACACTTTAAATATGACACCTTAAGATGGGACTCACAGCCTAGATGGATGGTCTTAAATACTCTAAAACACAGCCACTTGACTAACAATTAAGGGAGGGGTTTGCCTAATCAGCTCTCACAGACATACTGATTACATTTTAAATTCTGTAGCAATTGATGGTAGAAATTCAGCTCAGACACATACCAATTAATACATTTTAAATTCTGAAGCAATTGATGGTAGAAATTCAGCTCAGACACATACCAATTAATACATTTTAAATTCGGTAGCAATTGATGGTAGAATTCAGCTCAGACACATAAAATCTTTATGCTATTCAACAGTGTGTCAACCTTAGTTTATAATTATCCAGTCTGAAGCACATCAAAGCAATTGTCAAATGAATACCTTGTTTTTGGGGAAAGAAGCAGCATTAACAACTATCTAATTTATAATCTAGTATAGTGCGCTAAAGTTTGTAAAATAATTTTCACATTATAGAAACAAAGACTTCACTATTCCCTTATATGATTCATCACTGGTGTGACATGCAGCTTTACTGTGCTAATTTCTATTTTGTCTTTTGTTCTCTTTTTACTGCATTTTGCAATGTTTCAATGTTTCACAATTCTAGCTGCAAGAAAGAGCAAAAACAAAAAAAAAAACTAAACCACCAACAATATGTAAATACACGTTTGTGATGCTGTACAAAATACTTAATACTAGAATATACACGGTGTAATGAAGATGAAAGGGTTATCAAGTATATCTAATCTCTCCCGGCTACGTGGGTCTTCAACCCCACAGTATGGTTGAAAAATGAAATGTCCAAATGTAAAAAAAAAATAGTGTCAGATGCGAAAACAGGGGAAAAGGAGAAAAAATGGAAAAAGTATATAGTGTAGCAGGTTGATATTAAGATTTAAAACTCTTAAGTATAAGGTAATGCACTTACATAAGGACACATGATCAGTAGCATATAAGGATAGTGGCCCCTCAGGTATATTTTTCTTTTTCTCGTCTGAGTGTAATATGTTCTGATGTTCTTTGTTTCAGTTTTGTAGGGGTTGTCCCAATATATTGTTTATTACAGGCACATTTGTAACAGGTAAACAACATGATCTGTGTCACAAGTAATCGTCTTCAATTTGAAAATGTTCCTTGGTTTTCATTTAGATGTATTATTTGAAACCTTTTTGTTTGTTTATTCTGTATTTAATGTGCTTGCTTTGCATTGCAGACACCTATGGAATCCTTGTATGTTGTTCTTGGATTTTTCTTTATTCTTATTCTCTTTTAATGAAGCTCAGAGCTTATTTTTGTTTTAAGTTAGGGGCTTTTTTAAACATATTTTTGGGGTTTGTGGGTAAAATCGTATGTGATATTTGTACCTGATGTAGAATTTTCCAGTGTTTCCTTCTGACTTTTTTTTTAATTTGAGGTGCCACATCATTAAATTGAGTGATGAATGAAATCATCACTTTGTCTTTCTCCCCTTTTCCTGTTCCTATTTTTTCTTCTTTACTTATGTATTCAATTAATGTCTGTCTATCTAGGTTAGCAGCTATATTATGCTTTCTGAACTACATCTTTTTCGTATTTTTTTTTTAAATCATTAATTCTCCTTCCTGCTGTTCAAAATGTTCTATCTGTGAACAGTTTCTTCTAGTTCTTCTCAACCCCCCATAAGGCATATTTTCAAGCCATTTTTTTTAATAATGGTTGCTATCTGCTTGTACAGTATGACATTATTACACTTCACTCTTTTTGTGAAAGTCTTGGTTTTGATTTTACCATCTTGTGCATATATAAATAAGTACATGAATTCCCTTTGCTGTTGACTGTTTTTGTGTATAAAAAAATTAGATTGTATGAATTGTTATTTAAATATTCTATACAATGATTCAAGTAATGCACATCTCCCTTCCGTATAAAAAGCATATCTACGCAGTGGGGCCATTGCCCTAGGTTTGCGCAAAGAGGATGGTTAGACAAAATAAATAGGTCCTCCCATTTGCCCATAAAGAGACTGGCATAGTTTGATGCAAACCAGGTTTTGAGTATAAAGATTTAAAAAGCGTAAATACTGTATGTATGCTTCAATGCTTTACTAAAGAACATATACACCACACCTGTTAAATGTGAGGACAAAACAGAGCCATTAGCTACTGTAGGTGTGTGATGCAATTTTATTAAATTAGTACATTCTATAATCTTTATTCTATTCAACAGTGGGTCAACCTTAGTTTGTAATGCCATCAAAAGCACCGCACAGCAAAGCAATTGCCAAATGAATACCTTGTTTTTTGTGTGAAAGAAGCAGGATTAACAGAGTATTGGCTCATTTGTATTTTTCTATAATGTGAAAATCCTTTTCACATTTTAGAAATAACACTTAGTTTTTTCCTTATATGGTGCCAGATTCACTGATGTGAGATGCAGCTTTACTGTGCTAATTTCTATTTTGTCCCTTGTTCTCCTCTTACTGCTTTTTGTAATGTTTCACCATTCTACCTGCAACAGCAGGACATTAATATATTATACACCATATGTCATTTTTGTTCTCAGAATCGACATACAAATCTTTTAATAGTGGCAGTTTAGCACTCTTTGTACGAATAATGTTGCCTCCTCTCTAAATGTTTTATTTCTTTTCCTCACAGCTCTCATAAATGATTAGAGGCCTGGGTAGAATCTTCAGTCACGTTAACTGCACTCTGTACCATCATGTGCTCTCAGCAAAACAAAAGCTAGTGAGAGAACAAAGTTAACATTTGCTTGATTGCTTTATATGATTTCCTTTTAATTAAAGTTTCCAATTAAGCACTTGTATAGAGAAATCCAAGACCCAACAATAGTAATCAGATGTAGCAAATTATGTATGTGCTTGAAAAAATTGGTTTAAACAAGCAAGATTAGAATTATTTGAACTGCATGTCACATAATGGGTTTGTCTCACTACCAGAAATCCCTGATCTGTGCAAGAACATTAGGTATCCGTTGCCTCCAGAGCCCTTGAGGATGGGCTCAACCCTATACTAGTCCTTTGGGCTAACCCAGGCACAGGTTACACTAGCCAGACATGGTGTGTAATAAACTTTGGGTTTATTGAATGGGGACACAACCGCAGAGATTCCAACACCCTAGACAGATATAGAAAAAGGGGATTGGCATGAGGGAAAATACTCACAAAAGAGCTCATCACAGTCCTCCAGGATGCTGCCATTGCTAAGCGATCCCGGGCTCTTGTAGTCCTTGTGGGGCTCATGTCAAACCTGAATAGTCTGTAGGACCCAGTCCTTATGTAAATTCCCAGCTTTTCAACAGAGCAAAGTACTGGGGAAAAGTGACATACTGCACCGACACACTTTATTCGAGCAAATACCCAGTATGTACCTGGCAGATACCTGGAATGCGCCGCTCCTCACCTCTGACAAGCCCCGTTACATTTGCCTTCCCAGCCTGGGTTCATGCCTGGCTGACGGGCGGCTGATCTGTTAAATGATAATGATTAGGATTTAATAGGCTGCAATGCTTCGCGTGTCTACCAGATGGCATAAATTCATGAATTGTAATGCAGTATATATATATATACTGTGCAGTATTGCAGCCAGCGGGAATAAAATGCTTCAATCCCTGCCTGGAAAATACCTCAATGCACTCGGGCAGAAAACAGTCACAAACCTCAATACACCCGGGTATACCCGAATTCGTGGGACTAGCCGAGCTCGAATAAAGTGTGTCGCCAGTGTAGCCTCAGAGTGAACGCCCCAAGAAAGATGGTACTGGGTTGGTGAGGGGGCCTGGTTCACCACATGGCTTGGTAGCTTCCTGGCTACATAGCCCAATGTAGTTGTTAGCTACCTGGCTACTTGACTGGTATGGTTGGGATCACCACCCACCGAAGCTGTATTCCCCCAAAAAGGTAACTACTTCACAGGATACAAAGGGAAACATGATTTTGCCGCATCCTGGATGCCTAGCTTTGAGGGGTTGGGACTGTTACCTGCATCAGTTGGGAATCCCAAATGTACCTCTGGAGGCTGCCACAGCTTGGCTCTACAGGCAGCGTTCCTCCAAGAAATGAGGGGTTTTTGGTCTCCTTGGCACCTGTGATAGGATTGTTCTCTGGGGGTCTTTCACTCCTATGAGACTCACCCCAAACAACCCCTAAAAAGCTCTGCAGATGCTGCACATACAGACCACAGCTTCGATGAACACTTCAGACCCCTGCACTGGGTCTCCTCCGTTCCCCTCTGCTGACTCTATACAAGGACTCTCATACAGTCCCCTGTCAGAACCCTGTTCCATCAGGTCTGGACTTCTTATATTAGCCTGAGTTCCAATTCACAGAATTGGAACCCTAGGTGTTTGCTAATTCTATACAGGAGCAGAGTCCATCTTGGATCTCAGGATCTAGTTTTGAAAGGCAAGTCCCTAAAGCAGCTGGTTAACCTATTCCTTGTTCAATAATAGGCATAATCCAAGCACAGTGTCCAGGTATACAAAATCCAATGTAACCATGTAATTATACAGTATGACCACACCAGGGCTTCTCCCTCTCAAGGCATACAATCGTAAACGATGGGTTTATATGGTCAAACCTTGAGCTCGGTGCGAACCTGGTCCTATGGCACCGCTACATAGATGATATAATATTCACCCGGGAAGTAGATTGTGACTCCTTCTGCATTCTGTGATGCCTTCTTGACCTTTCTCAACACTAATAGTGTACATTTGAAGTTCACCTCTAATATTAGTGAAATAGAGGTAGAATTCTTAATCCAGTATTATATGTAGAGAACAGCAAATTAAAAATGAAAACTCTTCAAATCAGGAAACGGCAATAATTATATATTGGAGTCAAGTTGCCATGATCCCAACTGGGTCAAAAACATCCTATATGGATAGTTGCGTCGCATCAAGCGCAACTGTACAGAAGATAATATATACATCAAGCAATCTGAGATCCTAATTAATAAATTCTGAGAGAGGAATGATAGTGATTCTACTATTAATAAGCAATAGAGAAAACAGAGAAGGTAAAAAGAAGTGAACTTATGAGTATAAGAAATAAAGCCCAGAATAACGAACAAAACAGATTTCATGTCTTTTATTACAGAATATAATAGACAGGAAATAGAAATAAGAAACATCTTGTGTTAACATTGGCACATTATTAAAAATGACCATGTACTTAAAAATTATTTGCCTGAAAAACCTAGTGTAATCTTCAGTAAAGCACCAAATCGAAAGGGTAGACTAGTCCCAACCTCCTTAAAAAGAAAAATGACAAACACTACCAGCTGACTTGGTAAACCGAAAGGCTTTTTCGGTTGCATTATGTGCAAATCATGTGTACACAAGGATCAAGATAAATTCAAATTTAGCTCTAATCAAACAAGCGAAGTATTCTCTATAGAGAGTTATATTAATTGTAAATCTACATATGTGGTGTACATGCTGGAGTGCCTGTGTGGCCTCCAGTATGTAGGGCGCACTTCCAGACCCCTACGTGTCCGAATATTGGAACACTTGGGGAACATCAGGAAGGGTGTGGTAACAGACTATGTATGAAAACACTTCAAGATACACCATCAGTCTGACCCCAGACACCTCACCTATAAAGCCTCCATCAAATGGAGGGGGGGGGGAGGGAATTGAATCAGCTAACTAAACGTTAAACATTCTAGATTCACAAAATGCACTCATTGGTCCTTGGTGGATTAAATGTGGACATTGACGTTGGAGCATTCATTATATAGATGTGGACACCAACTTTCAGGTAGTGCATTATCCACATTGATTACCATCTGTATTTATTATTCCTTTGTGTTCTCCTACTTTCCTCCATTTCAGGCACCGGCCGTTTTTTTATTTTGCGCTTCTTTAGTTGCATTTTTTAGTTGCGTCGTATTATTAAAGACATATGTTATTGTAGTTTTCCTTGGAAGTATATTGTGATTGTGTATAGTAGCACCTGTATTTGTAATGTCACTGTTTAGAGTGACATGTTAATAATTTAGGTAGCATTGAGCATTTGCGTATTTCTATCTTGATAATTGTCGATTGGCGATATATTGGATATTCAGCAAAGCCAATTATATCAATTAGTGAGTAGCCTATAAATACCCAGATAGGAATGGACAGATTATGATTCCTGAAGAGGTTGTTAGCGAAACGTGTAGAATCCGTCAATCCTGTGAAGAGAACGAGACGAAAAGTCCTGGCAACTGATACCAGTGCACATGTAAAGTATATAAAGTATATAAAAAAAACGTATTAAAACTTATATTCCTGATACCGAATTATATACTTATATACCTCATACAGAATAGAAAAAACGAAAAAGTAATGAATAGCAGCTGAGATATATAACATCCCCTGACCATCTGATCGAGTGTATAAGGTAAACTAGCTGTACTCACACGGCCATGTGTGAGCCCTTTCACAGCAAACAGTTTCTTTGCACCGTCCTCCGGGAAGCAGTTTCTTATCGCCTATAGTGTGGGACGACCACATACCGTCCCAATAAGGATAATATAGGCAGGCAGTTAAAAGGTGAAATTTTTATTACAATAAAAAAGTAAGTCTTAACTTACACATAGGATCACACTCCAGCTCCAATAGCCGTCTGGTGGACTCAAGCGTGGTGTCTTCCTGCTTCCGCGTCCATCTGCAGGACCGCAACAGGCAAACATGTGACACCTACGGTGGCCTTCTGTGTACAACGCAACAGTACGCAACCGACCGGGAACTACACGTTTTGGAAAAAACTTTCCTTCGTCAGGTTCCTGTCGGTTACGTGCGCTTCTCTTCTTACTAATACCCTAATTAATTGGCTGCATAGCTTCAATTGTACCATCTAAATGTAATCAACTAATTCACGACTTTTTACATTGCCTTTAGATGAGACTAAAAATTGGTGTGTGTAAGTAATCCCACACTCTTCAAAACACAAAGCTGACATTGTGAATACAATACATATACATTTAAAAACTCATCGCAACAAAAGTGTATGATGCTAACCTTATTTAGAAAAAGGCAAGTGGGACAAAGCAATCAGAAACAGATATATCCTCTTAACATATTACAGAGCATCTGTGTCAAACAAGACATATCTAGAATAGGACTCATCTAAAATAATAATAGTGGGCCCTCCCCAAAAAAGGGGATACAGTCAGTCTGTCATAAAATACTGGTAACTAGTCTGTCTATTGCTAATAATTTTTTAGGGGGCCGCCATCTAGTGGATGAAAGGTAAAAGTACAACTAAATACATAATAGCTGGATGGCTCAAATATCAGCACAGATATATGCAATGCTCTAATGTGAATACACAGTCTAAATTTAAAACCATAGGGTTATAGTGGATCAACCTATAGTGTGAACATTGAAAGTGCAAATAACATAGTATACAATGCATCGTCATAGCCATAATGGCAATTAGAAGGGATCATTTAAAGACATTTATCTTGCTACGGTGTCCTGCAAACATATTTCAGAACATCTAACAGTCAGGCATAATATATGTCTTTTCTAAAAAATACGTCAAGTGTACATAACCCTCCACAGAGGAGAAGGATACATTTATTGTACCATACAGATGGCTGCTCTGTCTAGTACATACAAGTTTACACAAAATTGTTTTAAAATCACAAAGAATAAAATAGAGGGTAGAAATGCAACTCTGCCCGAATAAACGGAACTGCTCCAATATACAAAGCTGACAAAACTGCCACTAGTACTATAGTGTGGATCGCATAACCTTTCAAACAAAGATCATATTAAGTGGTATAAACTACATACTGTAGACATGACTGCACTCTGACTAGTAAATCCAATGCTGTCAACTGATGGACCTATAGACTACATATATATGAACAATGTCCCCCATACTTTATGACAACCTAAACAAACAAAACTTAATACAATAAAACAGGACAACGCAGATCTTGATACCAAGAGATGGTTGAAGTGTAATTGAATCTAGGAAAGAGCACATAAAAACACCATAAATCTCACATATATATACAGTTAGGTCCGGAAATAATTGGACACTGACATAATTTTCATAATTTTGGCTCTGTACACCACCACGATGGATTTGAAATGAAACAACCAAGATGCAATAGAAGTGCAGACTTTCAGCTTTAATTCAAGGGGTTGAATAAAAATATCGTATGAAACGTTTAGGAATTGCAACCATTTTCATACACAGTCACCTTATTTCAGGGGCTCAAAAGTAATTGGACAAATTAACACAATCATATTAAAATGTTCGTTTTTAATACTTTGTCGAGAATCCTTTGCAGGCAATGACTGCTTGAAGTCTGGAACGCATGGACATCACCAAACGCTGGGTTTCCTCCTTTGTGATGCTTTGCCAGGCCTTTACTGCAGCTGTCTTCGGTTGTTGTTTGTTCGTGGGTCTTTCTGCCTTAAGTTTTGTCTTCAGCAATTGAAATGCATGCTCGATCGGGTTGAGATCAGGTGATTGACTCAGCCATTGCAGAATATTCCTCTTCTTTGCCTTAAAAAACACCTGTGTTGCTTTCGTAGTATGTTTTTGGTCATTGTCCATCTGTAAAGTAAAGCGCAGTCTTCGCTGAACTTCGCTGAATTTGGCTAAATCTGAGCAGACAATATATCCCTATACACTTCAGAATTCATCCGGCTGCTTCTGTCTTCTGTCACATCATCAATAAACACTAGTGACCCAGTGCCATTGTAAGCCATGCATGCCCATGCCATCACACTGCCTCCACCGTGTTTTACAGATGATGTGGTATGTTTCGGATCATGAGCCGTTCCAAGCCTTCTCCATACTTTTTTCTTCTCATCATTCTGGTACAGGTTGATCTTAGTTTCATCTGTCCAAAGAATGCTGTTCCAGAACTGGGCTGGCTTTTTTAGATATTGTTTGGCAAAGTCTAATCTGGCCTTTCTATTCTTGAGGCTTATGAATGGTTTGCACCTTGTGGTGAACCCTCTGTATTTGCTCTCGTGAAGTCTTCTCTTTATGGTAGACTTGGATAATGATATGCCTACCTCCTGGAGAGTGTTCTTCACTTGGCTGGATGTTGTGAAGGGGTTTTTCTTTACCATGGAAAGGATCCGATGATCATCCACCACTGTTGTCTTCCGTGGATGTCCAGGCCTTTTTGTGTTGCAGAGCTCAATAGTGCGTTCTTGTTTTCTCAGAATGTAGCAAGCTGTTGATTTAGCCATTCCTAATGTTCCTGTTATCTCTCTGATGGATTTTCTTTTTTTTGCAGCCTACGGATGCCCTATTTCACTTGCATTGAGAGCTCCTTTGACCGCATGTTGTGGGTTCACAGCAACAGCTTCCAAATGCGAATGCCACACCTGGAATAAACGCCAGACCTTTTACCTGCTTAATTGATGATGAAATAACGAAGGAATAGCCCACACCTGTCCATGAAACAGCTTTTGAGTCAATTGTCCAATTACTTTTGGTCCCTTGAAAAAGAGGGGGCTACATATTAAAGAGATGTAATTCCTAAACCCTTCCACCAATTTGGATGTGAATACCCTCAAATAAAAGCTGATAGACTGCACATTAAGCCCATATTCATTATTTAACTGTAACTTGAACTTATTTTGGTACACAGCCGAAATAACAAAACTTGTATCAGTGTCCAATTATTTCCGGACCTAACTGTATATTAAAACAGTATCTTATTCAGCTTCTTCAAATAAAAACCCCGATATCAATAACAACGTTAAGGCCTAATGGTACTAAAGTCTTTAATTTAAAGATCCAGTACGTCTCCTTCTGTGTTAGCTTTGTCAGTCTGTCTCCTCCTCCTCGCCAATTTTGGGGGACAGACTCAATGGCTCTATAAGTGAGACCATTGGAGCTACTGTTATGTTTTAGAAAAAAATGTCTAGACACATAATGTTGCCCATAATGTTGCCCATGTGCTCCAGTATGCGGACCCTCAGTGGTCTACTGGTGCATCCCACATACTGAAGTCCACATGGGCCCTGCAACATATACACAACAAAGGATGAGCAGCAGTTCAAAAATTGATTGGTAGTTAAAGTTTCCCTCGTGGCTGTTGATTTAAAATTACTTTTATCATTCGAGCCATGTTGACATGCTTTGCATGATATACACTTGAAAAAAATGATGGGTTTGGGTAATCATGTATTGCTTTTGGTTTCCCCAGTCCTTTTGAAGACTCTGGGTGCCAGGCGATTTTTTACATTTGTTGCCTTCCTAAAGATCATAGACCCTAGGATGTTCTGGCAGATAGTCTCTTAGAAGAGGGTCTTTCTTCAAGAGATGCCAGTGCTTACTTACTGTAGCCTGAATTTTGTTGGAGTCTTGATTAAATGTGGTAATGAAAGGAATATCATATTTACCACTAGGTACTTAAGTTTTAGTTGATATCTGTTCTTTCAAGAACACTAAAGTTGTTAATTGCTAATTCGAGGGACTCATTATCGTAGTTCCTGTCTAAAAACCTCTCCTGTAATATTTCTTGTTGTTATTTAAAAATGGGTAAATCGGTATAGTTCCTCCAGATTCTCTGGATTTGTCCGGGTGGGATATTATCCAGCTATCTCCAGTGGTGGCAACTGTTTTTGAGTATTTCATTTTTACAGTCTACGGGTTTAAAATATGTTTTAGTTTTAATCTGATTATTGTCGATGAATATTGTAAGATCTAGAAAGTCTATTGACGTTTTACTAGTTTGTGATATGAAAGTTAAATTAATTTTATTATTGTTCAGGTAATCAAAGAAAAGTTTAAGATTCTCCTCACTCCCCTGCCAAATAAAAAATACATTGTCTATGTATCTACGCCAGAGGACCATGTCTGCACCAAATGGATGGGAGGACCAGATATGGTCCTGCTCCCAAACATCCATAAATATGTTAGCGTAATTTGGCGCATACTTGGTCCCCATAGCCTTCCCACATTTTTGAAGATAATAATTGCCATCAAAATTAAAAACATTATGCTGTAAAATGAATGAGATACTATCCAACAGGAAAAGTCTTTGATCTTTGAGGAAAAGGTGGAATCCATGCGTCAGAACATCCCCTCTGTTTCTTCCTTCCATCCTACACCTCTTCCTAACTCTCCTCCTGCCTTCCTTGACTCTTTTTCCACTGTCTCAGAGGAGGATGCGTCGCTGTTGATCGCCTCTTCTCCCTCTACCACTTGCCCTCTTGACCCCATTCCCTTCCATCTCCTAAAACCTCTTGCTCCTACTATAATCCCTACGCTCACGCACATTTTTAACTCCTCCCTCTGCTCTGGAACCTTTCCATCATCCTTCAAACATGCAGCAGTCATACCATTACTCAAAAACAGCAAGCTTGACCCTACCTGTCTTTCTAACTATCGGCCTGTCTCCCTCCTTCCTTTTGCCTCTAAACTCCTTGAACGTCTTGTATTCCCTCGCTTGCTCCATTTTCTCAACACCTATTCTCTCCTAGACCCTCTACAATCTGGCTTTCGCACTGCTCACTCCACGGAAACAGCCCTCACTAAAATAACTGACGACCTCCATGCTGCCAAAGACAGAGGTCATTACACTCTGCTCATATTACTCGACCTCTCTGCAGCATTCGACACCGTGGACCACCCTCTTCTCCTTCACATTCTCCATACTCTTGGCATTCGGAACAAAGCTCTATCCTGGATCTCATCCTACCTCTCCCATCGTACTTTCAGTGTCTCTTCTGCTAATACCTCCTCCTCCTCTATTGATCTCTCTGTGGGGGTACCCCAGGGCTCTGTCCTGGGACCTCTTCTCTTTTCTCTGTATACACTCTCTCTAGGTGACCTAATAACATCTTTTGGGTTTAATTATCACCTCTATGCTGACGACACACAAATATATTTCTCAACACCCGACCTTACACCTGCTGTACAAACCAAAGTTTCTGAATGTCTCTCTGCTATATCATCCTGGATGGCCCTCCGCCGCCTTAAACTCAACATGGCTAAAACAGAGCTCCTCATACTTCCTCCCAAACCTGGCCCTACTACCTCCTTCACATTACTGTTGGAACTATGATCATTCACCCAGTAGCCCAAGCACGCTGCCTTGGGGTCACACTCGACTCCTCTCTCACATTTGCCCCTCACATTCAAAACATTTCTAAAACCTGTCGCTTTTTCCTCCGCAATATAACAAAGATACGCCCTTTCCTCTGTTGCTTGACTGCTAAAACTCTGACTCAGGCCCTCATTCTCTCCCGTCTTGATTACTGTAACCTCCTGCTGTCTGGCCTTCCTGCCTCTCACCTGCCTCTCACCTGTCTCCCCTACAATCTATCCTTAACGCTGCTGCCAGAATCACTCTACTCTTTCCTAGATCTGTCTCATCATCTCCCCTCATGAAATCCCTCTCCTGGCTTCCGATAAAATCCCGCATCTCACACTCCATTCTTCTCCTCACTTTTAAAGCTTTACACTCTTCTGCCCCTCCTTACATCTCAGCCCTAATTTCTCGTTATGCACCATCCAGACTCTTGCGTTCTTCTCAAGGATGTCTTCTTTCTACCCCCTTTGTATCTAAAACCCTCTCCCGCCTTAAACCTTTTTCATTGACTGCCCCTCACCTCTGGAATGCCCTTCCCCTCAGTACCCGACTAGCACCCTCTCTATCCACCTTTAAGAACCACCTTAAGACACACTTGCTTAAAAAAGCATATGAATAGCACTGTGGCTATTCTGAACACATGGCACATAAAGCTTGGCCCCCTGCAGATGCACTTACCAGAACTCCCTCCTACTTTCTCTGTACGTTCTCCCTACCTACCAATTAGACTGTAAGCTCCTCGGAGCAGGGACTCTTCTTCCTTAATGTCTAAAGCACTTATTCCCATGATCTGTTATTTATATTATCTGTTATTTATTGGATTACTACATGTATTACTGCTGTGAAGCGCTATGTACATTAATGGCGCTATATAAATAAAGACATACAATACAATACAATACAATCTTCTACAATTGCTGGATCTCTGCTCAAAGTTCTACTAATCACTTCATGGCGATCTTTATGGTTGATGCAAGTGTAGAGGGATGTAATATTGCAAGTCCCTAGTGTGTATTTGTTATCCCACTAGACCTCTGTTAATATATTTAAAATCACTGTGGTATCCCTGAGATAGGATCTCATACCCATGACATACAGTAGGTTTGAAGTGTCAATATTCGTATGGGTTTGAGGTAAGAGACCCTATCCCAGAGATGGTGGCATAGTGGTGCTCTTGTGAATTTTGGGCAAGAAATAAAAGATGACCATGATTGGAAATTTGTTATTAAGAGAAGCGAATTCTTTCTCATTTAAAATGCCCAAAGTCTTCCCTCTTTCCAATAAAATGTCAATCTCTTTTCGAAATTTTGGTGTGGGATCAGTCTCCAGTCATACATAAGTGACTGGATCAGATAAAATTCTCTGAGCTTCTTTCACATAATTATCCATGTCCATTATCACTACACCACCACTTTTGTCAGCTTGTTTAAAAATTATCGTTTTATCCCCCATTAGTGTTTTCAAAGCTCATTTTTCTTTGATACTCAGATTGTTTCTAAAATGATTCGATTTTTTTTAGTTGTTAATTTATCGAAGTCGTCTTCGATCAACTGTTGAAAAGGTTCATATTGTGTCCCTTACATCCACTTGGATAAAATTTCAATTTCGGTTTTAAAATTGAGTGTTTAAAAATATCTTCTTTTGTGCTCTTTGAATTCATACTACTGTTTAGCATGTCCCTACTTTGGGCATCTTTGTTTAAAAATAATCTTTTCACGGTCAGCTGTCTTAAGAATTTGTTAGTGTCAATATAAAGATTAAAACATCTGGACCTTTGGCTGGTGCAATGTTTAGGCCTTTGGGTATTAACTTACATTCGCTCTCGTTAAATTCTCTTTTACTCAAATCAAAAATGTTATTTATTTCGTTTTTCTTTTTTGTTGGTTCCCTGGTATGTGTTCATCTCCCCCCCCCTCCCGATAACTCAGCTTTTCATCTTTGTGTTCTATAATGTCCTCTATCCTCATCTCTCGTGAATCCCTTTTTATCTTCTCTATAGTGTCTCTTATTCTCCGGTTTATGATAGTATGAGGGCCGCGTATCACGGGATGAATCAAGATAGTCTGAGCTTTGTCTCCTAGGTGAGACGCGTCTCTCTTCAGGAATAAACTTAACTTTTCTTGTTTCTTTAGAGACATCTCGTCTATAGTTTTCTTTAGAGGAATTATCTTTCATAAAAGCACCTTTATTGGAATCTCTGCCTTTAGCGTTTGAGACACTAGCCTTATTCATGTGTAGTTTGTCTCTTGGTGTATTAGGGAGTATTAGAGTGGTTCTTTGCCATTTTTGTGGTTTCCTTCTACATAGTCATTTTCATCACGTTTAAATTTATTGTTTTTTGTCTCTAATATTTTATTTTCTAGTGTGTCAATCTCATCTGAGATGGCTTTGTTTCGACTGATAAAAGTGTGGTGATCGACTAGAGGTTCCAGTTTCTCTTTGATGTTATTGACCTCACTGTCAATTTCTGCACGGGTAGATTCATGATGTTTAATAATCAAATGTATTAAATCATATGAACAAGTATCTACAGCAGAATCTTCTCCCAAGCCACATTGTACTCTATTTCACAGAGGTCAAACAATGCTTTTTTAAAAACCCTTAGTCGTGTAGGGATCTGTTTTTCTGATAGATATCTCTCTAAGTATATTCCACCCCAGTATTTCCTAGTTTCCTTTTTAAGCACTTTGTCTAATTTGTCAAATTCGGTATTTATTATTTCTGTTTCTCCTACATTAGTTGTCTCTGCTATTTTCATTTTACTCTCAAAGTTTTTACTCCTTTGAAGCCTCTTAATTAATACATTCTCTGTTAATCCTGTCTTTGCCTCCATACTAGTGCCTGGTTCTTCCATAACCAGATCACTACTTGGGTTGTAGTAGATACAAGGGTTGCGGCCAATAGTATTGGGAAATAAACAGATACAGAAAGAAAGATAATTATGGTGCACCCTCAAACAATCCTATGGACAGATGTAATGTCCTAGCCTATATATAAGGCTAATAAATCAATACACACTATTAAAAACAATATACACTATTAAAAACAATACACTATTAAAAAACACCAGATAATATTTATACTGGCCCCGTGTGGAGTCTGCAGCTCAAACCGAAAAGGATCATCCCTTGATTTTCAAATGGCAGTAGAAATGGAGAAATGGTGAGCGCACATGTAAAGTATATAAAATATACTGACCCCGACCCTGACCCTCTGATCGAGTGTATATCTTGACCATAGGGCTGCTATTCATTACTGTTTTGTTTATTCTATTCTGTATGAGATGTGGTATCAGGAATATAAGTTCTAATACATTTTTTTATATACTTTACATGTGCGCTTACCATCTTGTTGGTAGAGTATAAATGGAACAAAGGAAATAACCCTATCAAAGCCTTGGCTACCTCAGATTGATGTGTCTTTCCTTGTCAAAGACTGATCCCATTTAGATGCTGGTCTGTACCTGAATGATAAAAATATAACATTTCATATTAAGAATATGAAAATGTAGTAAGACAAGACATGCAACTAGCAAGGCAACAGCTAATACTTGGAGAGAGATTGTGCTGTTGCTAGTTGGCAATGGATTTCTGCGTACACTACTTTGCTATCTGTGAGGCTTTCCATCTAACAACAGCTTGCAGGAGAGTAGTGATGCTGTCACCTGGTAGATGGTTTAATAAATTCCATTGTTTCTTAGGGTCTCAAGTAATGTTACACAAATTGAAAACCACACATCTGCCTTCATAATAATTAGCAAGGACAAGTCTGGCTTCAGCTATGGTTGTCTCAGCCCATCTGATAGAATAGCCTTTGCAAATGGTAATGTCAATACCTGCCTCCTTCATTGCATATAAAATCCTACCTCTAGTTGTATTCACTTTAACTGGTCTGAAGGGCTGGTACGAGGTGATGCAAAACTGAGAAATACCCATTCTATGCTGATTGGTTTTCTGTAGGTAAGAAGATATACATTTTACAGCATACAAAAGGGTCCCCAGAATCATTAATAAGAACAAATGTGATAGAGATGTTATCCATACTTGATGTCTTGGTTCTTCCTTTGATAATAATGTGGAAGTCAGCAGGACTCACTGATAGCAAAGTGTCACCAAAGTGAGCCCTGGCTGCTATAACTAACACTAAAATGCAAGCAAGTTTGGAAGCGTGATGTTCTTAAATCAATCGAAGCATGGTCAATTAATGCAATATAAAAGGAGAGAATCTACGTCCGAATTAGAATTGCAGATAGGTCTAGATTAAGAAGCATCTCTCAGAAGGTTAAGGTACAGCTGTCGTATGATTTTAGGATGGAAATAACACATTCTTCCTCAGATTTATGTGTGAGGAAGTGTAAGACAAGATGTAAATTGGAGAATTAGACGAACAGGAAGTTCGAGAACCTGCAATTGGTGAAAATTATTTGGAATCCATATCTGTCATGGAAGCTGTGCCTTTCATGTTCCCATTCTAAAAATAAATTGGCCTTAAAGGGTCCCGCGTGCCGGCATCTGATGATTTCAACATGTGTGCGCATACACAAGCAGAGCGTTAATAATAATAATTGTTCTTGTATAGCTCTGCTATTTTTACGTAGCACTTAACAGAGACATTTTCAGACCCAGTCCCTGCCCCGTGGAGCAATCTATGTTTTTAATGTAAACATTACAATCAATGTTTTTTGGTGCCTGAGGCACAGGGTGACTTGCCCAAGGTCACAAGGAGCCGACACCGGCTTCAAGCTGAGTGCCAGTCAGTGTCTTTACTCACTGAGCCGCTCCTTCCATGTTCTCCAGGAGGCTTGCATCTCTCACCATGTGCTGCTACAGTAGGTGGCAAGCTTCCCGGAGATTTGACTTTGCTTGTGCTACTTACAGTACATTAAAGTATCAAAGTGAATCCAGCCATAAGAGTCTTCGGTATCTGTTTTAGAAAAGTACTGTACAATAGCCATTATCATTGATGAAATGAATGGCCTTTAACAATCAATAATGGTTATCACACTTTAGTAATTTGACCATTCAGAGGGTAAATAATATCAAGGGATGCAAATTAGTTTTTTGCCATAAAATTTCATTTAGACCCATATTCATTAAAAGGTGCTAAGTGTCAACTTCATGGGAGTTATGGCGTGCTAAAATGTTATTTGTAAACAGCTGGGTTTTCTGGCCTTACATTTTGGCCAACAAACATGTCACGTTATCCTCTCTCACATTCCCTTGTAGCTACTGTACTTTATGTACACTCACATTGCCACTTATAGCATCATTTAACCCAGTTGCTGCAGGCCCCTCTTACAGAAAAAAAGGTTAAAGTAGAATTCCTGTGCACCATATGACTGCATCTGTATAAGACCATCTCTGCACACCTGTTTAGTTCACTAGCTATTGGTTATTAAAATGGTTATTGTTATTGTGGTTAATGTAAAGTATATTGTGCAGTATTTCTTACATAGTATTTAATATATTTTTCTTAAGTGTTAGATAATAGCCCCTTCTGTTTTTATTTAATTCATTACCACAAATTACCTGTCCTTGAGGAATATAACCTTTCTCCCCAGTGTAGTTAATTGACAACTGCATACTGCTTACTACTGATCTTTATATTTTATCAACACTGATGGCATAAATACTTAATTTAGAGAAGTAGATAAAGGTAAGGAAGGAAACCATTGTTACCAACAGCTAATGCATATTTTATTACATTAAGAATACTGAATTATTAAACATGAAGTATGTATTCTGAAATTTCATTGTTGTCTTGCTGAATAGTGTTAAAAAAGCATGTCCCTTTCTAGTTAATCTAAAGCAAAACATGGTATAATTGATCAGGACATTAATAGAGCAATGTGTTTAGTGCATAGAAAACACTGGGCTGATCTTTGAGAAATTATGACATACAAGACAAAACATCCACACACTATTAGGCTTCTGATTAACGAGTCCTTTTATAGTAGTCTGCATTTGTAAATATGTTTAGTTCTTATTAAGTAACCAAGAAAGTTATAATGTAAATGTGATGTCTGAGATTGACAGAATGGTTGTAAGTGGGCCACAGGATGCAATCACTGGTTTGGATTGTTTAGTTTATGCTGATGAAGGCTTCTGATGATATTTCTGCAATTGTAGTTGAATTTTTATTTTCTTGGCTGGCATGGACTATTACCTCAGATTTAACTTACATATCTTTTGTAACTTCTTACCAGTCCTGAACTTTATATTTTTCCAGGATTAAGATTGTTTGGTTTGAATAAGATATTTGGAAATCTGCGAAAACAAATGCCGGGATGCATTAATTTTACAGCAATTCTGCTGTAACGGCAAGTGACTTAATTGCATTGCAATAACCTCTACCTGAGTTTAGTGAATCTCCTCCTAAATGTGGTTGTGCATTCTATGCTTTAAATTTGCTAAATACTTGTGACTGGATGCAAGACGACAAAAAAAAAAAAAAAAAAAAAAAGAAGGAAGAAAAACTCAGTGTGTGGATTGCAGAAACCTTAGGTCAAACACCATGACATTTCACTGTAAAGTTTGATCCCTCCTGAATTTTCTGTAAGGTTGATTAATTGGCGTAGAATAAAAGGTGTCTTTTAGGTTTATCTTTCCCACAAAAAAACCCTGACAACCCACCCTTGTGAAGTTATCGCTATTCATATTGTTAATCTCTGGAAATAGCCAAAGGAAAAAGGTACTGCCTCAGGTCACTGTAGATAAGTCTGATGGCCTACTAACTCCAAATGCTGATATGTACTGTATACAGTATCTATGAGAGTGTTATAGCTATATTTTTTTATTAATCTATTAATTTTATAAAATACTATTGTATTACATTTGCTGTATATACTCTCTCTCTCTCTCTCTCTCTCTCTCTCTCTCTCTCTTATTTATATATATATATATATATATATATATATATATATATATATATATATATATAAAAATATATATTTCACTTTACTCTTTTCTCTCTTGGTTGTGTCCATTGAGTTAGCGCATTCCTTTCACTGTAGAGATTTTCTAAAAAATTTGTTTGGTCATGATTGGAAGGTCATTTGTGGAATGCAGCACCGGAGGACTGATACATTTGCAACATAATTTTTTCTCTCTAGAGACATTTTATTTTTTAGTTTGTATGCACAAACACAGTGATACACATTTTTATTATCTACAGTACAGTATATATAGATAGTGGGAATTTGTAACTGTTTGCACATTTGTAATTTAAAAATATACATGGTTATTTGTATATGGGAGTTATTAACCCCTTCATATCACTGAATAATTTAATTCTCACTAAATGAAACTTATGTTTACAGTATGAATTATTAATAGCGCTTGAGAAATGTATTGTATTTATTTTGTGGATAGTGCGAGTGGAAAACGCAGCAGAATGCGTTGTACGTAGGTCAGACTGATGTAAGGGTTCTGGAGCAGAGCAGAGTTCAGGCCTGTTGTCCACCATTACTGTTTTTTAATCTGTGTCCCTGGATCTGGGTTCAGCTGCACCACCTGAGTCTGCTACGCCCAGCACCTCTACTGCTGCTCTTCCTACTCTACCAGGGACAGAACAAGCATCAGCAGATGATGGGTATGTGGGGGTGCAGGACAGAGGAGGAACCACAGGTTGTAATTTGTGGGCTTTGCAGGGATGCAGTTATCTAAAATATTTATTAAAACAAAGGTAATTAAATAAAATAAATTAAGAAAAAGCATAAACCGAGAGGATCCAACCCCAGCTCAGTACATATGCACTCACTAAGGGTATAACAACAAAAAAACCCACACAATAAAAGAATGAAAAGATCTCTCTGAATAGACTAGATCTAAACAAACAACATACAAAAAAATAATAAAAAAGACAATGCTCAGGATCGTGGATATGAGGTAATACCAAGATGGATGCTAGTTGCAAAACTGAACATATGCCTAAAACCTGAAAGGGGGAGGCAGGAACTTACACAGGAGAACCGGACCACGTCAACCACAGAGATGTTACCACCGCTCAAACTCCCCACAAGAACTGCTTCAGCCTAACAGCACACGCGCAGAGTGACCTGTCGTAACCTCTACGCGTTTGACGAAGCACGTAGTGTAAAACGCGTAGAGGTTACGACAGGTCACTGTGCGTATGCTGTTAGGCTGAGGCGGTTCTTGCAGGGAGTTTGAGTGGTGGTAACATCTCTGCTGTTGGCGTGGTCTGGACCCTTGTATGTATGTATTGTGACAAACGGCTTACTCCGGGGCTCCGTCGTTTGTCCGGGACTGTTTAGAACACGGTCTTTTAGGGTAGGTTAAATGATGAGGCGTCACGTACTGTTCCTTTAAACAGGCTATGCCTGGTTTATTCAGTCCCAGGCACTGAGACTGCCACAGTGCATACAACAGAAAACAGATCAAAACAAAAGCTGCTCACCTGAGCGATAACTTAACTTAGATATCCCTGACTCAGGGTTGGAAGTGGCTTTTCCACTTCCAACATCAAAACACGGTACTTTTGCAGTCTTACACAAATGAACAGAAAGATTGAACCTGTTTGGGGAAGAGGCTTCTCCCCTCTGTAGTTCAGCAGCCTTCCAGCCTCCTGGCTCTTGTGGGGAGACCAGAGCAAACAGGAAATCAGTCTTTCATACCTGATTCTTAATTAGCATGACAGGTGACAGAAATCAGGCAGCAGACAAACTCTGGTCTGGATCTCTCATCCCTCAGTTCCAGCACTTGCCAAACTGTGGGATGGAGTGTATGTATTATAAGGCTGCACTCCCAGGCCAAACAGGATAGAAACTGTCTAGTATCCTGGGAGCCCTATATACGGAATTTATTACCATCCCCTGGTTTCTGTCACATATCCTCCCCCCCAGCTCAGACCTCGAGGGATGAGCGACCATGGATATTAGGGAGTGCATTCTTGACAACCCGTCAGCATTGCCATGTTTGTGCCCTGACCTGTGTTCCACAGAAAATTTAAAGGGTTGTAGGCTTAGGAACCACCTGGTCACTCTAGCATTCTTTTCCCTGTTTTGACACATCCAGGTAAGGGGTGCATGATCTGTGACCAACCGGAATTTTCTCCCCAACAGGTAGTATTTGAGCGTCTCTACAGCCCACTTTATTGCGAGACACTCTTTCTCTACTATGGAGTAATTTTTCTCCTGGGGATTTAGTTTCCTACTTAAATAAAGGATGGGGTGCTCCTCACCTTGAGACTCCTGGGAGAGTACCGCCCCCAGCCCTACCTCAGATGCGTCGGTTTGGACTACGAACTCTTTGGAGAAGTCAGGTGTGACCAACACTGGTTGGGCACAGAGAGCTTCTTTCAGGCTTCTAAAGGCCTGTTCGGTTTCGGGGGACCACTTTACCATTAGCGGTCCTCTTGCTTTTGTGAGGTCAGTTAGTGGGGTTGCCTTAGTTGCAAAATTGGGAATAAACCTTCTATAGTACCCAATTAACCCCAAAAAGGTCCTTACTTGTTTTTTTGTAACTGGCCTTGGCCAATTTTGTATCGCCTCCACTTTGAGTGTTTGGGGTTTGAGTAAACCTCTGCCAATAGAATATCCCAAATACTTGGCCTCCTCCAGACCAATAGTGCATTTAGCGGGGTTAGCAGTTAGTCCAGCAGACCGGACTGCGTCAAGCACAGCTTGGACCTTTGGAAGGTGGGATTGCCAATCTTCACTATGGATTACCACATCATCCAGGTAGGCGGCAGCATACCGAGCATGTGGTTTTAAAATTTTATCCATCATTCTTTGGAATGTGGCGGGAGCTCCATGTAAGCCAAAAGGCAACACCTTATACTGAAAGAGGCCGTCTGGGGTTGAGAAGGCTGTCTTTTCTTTTGCCCTTTCTGTGAGGGGAACCTGCCAGTACCCTTTTGTTAGATCTAGGGTTGTGAGATATCGGGCTTTGCCCAGTCTCTCTACAAGTTCATCTACCCTGGGCATAGGATAAGTATCAAATTTTGACACCGCGTTTAGTTTCCGGTAGTCATTACAAAACCTTGTTGTACCATCTGGCTTTGGGACTAAGACTATAGGGCTGTTCCACCCACTTTGGGATTCCTCAATTACACCTAGTTTTAGCATTTTTTTAACCTCTAAACTTATAGCCTTTCTTTTGGCCTCTGGGATTCGGTACGGTTTAAGGTTAACTCGGACCCCCGGTTCAGAGACTAGGTCATGTTCAATTACGCTAGTTCTACCTGGCCGTATAGAGAAGATTTCTTTGTTTCTTCTCACTAAATTCTGAACCTCTCGTTTCTGATGAACAGACAGGGTTTCAGCTATGCTAACCTCTGGGTCAGTTTCTTGATTCTCTGACGGACCTGGGGGTACTAGGGTTAACAAGACTTCTCTATCTTTCCAGGGCTTGAGTAGGTTTATATGGTAAATTTGCTCAGGTTTCCTCCTACCTGGCTGTCTTACCTTATAATTTACTTCTCCCACTCTTTCCAAGACCTCATATGGCCCATGCCATTTAGCAAGGAATTTACTCTCCACGGTGGGAACCAGAACTAGTACCCTATCACCTGGAAAAAAAATTCTGACCCTAGCACCCTTATTATACGTATTCCTCTGTGCTTCTTGAGCTTTCTCCATGTGTTCCCTCACTATGGGTAGGACTGCAGCAATGCGGTCCTGCATCTGGGCAACATGCTCTATTACACTTCTGTAAGGGGTAACCTCGTGTTCCCAAGTCTCTTTGGCTATATCCAGTAAGCCCCTTGGGTGTCGGCCATACAATAGTTCAAACGGGGAGAAGCCTGTGGATGATTGGGGAACTTCCCTAATGGCAAATAACAGGTACGGTAACAAACAATCCCAGTTTTTCCCATCTTTATCAACCGCCCGCCGTAACATGCTCTTTAAGGTTTTATTGAACCTTTCCACTAAACCATCTGTTTGTGGATGATAGACTGAGGTTCTGAGATGCTTGATTTTTAGGAGTTTACATAGCTCTTTTGTTACTTGGGACATAAATGGTGTTCCCTGGTCAGATAGAATCTCTTTAGGGATCCCGACCCGGGAAAACAGAACTACTAACTCTTTTGCTATGTTTTTAGCTGAGGTGCTACGTAGGGGAACTGCCTCCGGATATCGGGTGGCATAATCTAATATTACCAATATATGCTGATGTCCCCTAGCAGACTTTATTAGGGGTCCTACTAGATCCATAGCAATCCGGTCAAATGGTACCTCTATTATGGGAAGGGGTACCAATGGGCTGCGGTACGCCTTGAACGGGGCGGTGATCTGACATTCTGGGCATGAGGAACAATAATTCGTAATTTCTGCCAGAACCCCAGGCCAATAGAAGCTTCGGAGAACCTTTTCTTTTGTCTTTTCCACCCCTAGGTGTCCCCCCAATGGATGACTATGTGCGAGGTGTAATACTACGTTACGGAATGTCCGTGGTACCAACAATTGTTTAGTTGTAACTGATTTCCTTTTATCAACCCGATATACTAGGTCGTTCTCTACCTCGAAGTAGGGGTAAGCAAGTGACCTATCTGGTTGGCCAGGAGTACTATTCTGGTCCCGTATATTTCCCCTTGCTACCGCTAATGTGGGGTCCTCCCACTGGGCTTTCTTAAAACTCCCAGGACTGACCTCTAGGTCAGCGAGGGTCTTATCCGGTTCTGGGGTGGTAAGTGTCTGCTCAACATCTTGATTTGGGGTATTCCCTACCAAAGTAGTGATGGGGAAGGGAATTTTACAGCACTCCTCCTTTTCCCCCTTCTTATTTGGGCCCTCGTCAACCTCCATTTCTGAAAAAGGGAAAGGATTTGTTTCTTCTAATACTTCGTTATGGTCCGCTATTGAACTCTGGGCGCTATTCTGAGCGGGGGACCACATTTTTAGAAAATGGGGAAAGTCGGTCCCTATTAACACATCATGTGCCAGTTTGGGTACAATACCCACCTTGAACTCTAAAGAACCAAACTCTGTTTCAAAAAAAACATCAACAGTGGAATATTCATGATTATCCCCATGTATACAACAAATTGCCACTCTTTGTGAACTGTTTCCCTGTTTCTTCTTAATGGGCAAGAGGTATTCGGACACTAGTGTGACCATGCTCCCAGAGTCAAGAAGTGCCCGAACCCTCTTACCATTAACCTTTACAAATGCCCACAGATGGTTATTCAAGGGGTCCTCTGGGCTAGGGCCCATACATTGGGACAACAACGAATAAGGTTCCACGCTGTTGCATTGCATGGGCTCATCATTTAGTGGGCAGATTTTTGCTGTGTGGCCCCTCTCATGACAATTTACACATTTAGGTACATAGTCTGTGTCCCACTTAGAGCCTTTTCCCGGCTCCCCATGTTGGCTATTGCCCTTCGTGTGCGAACCACTGTTGCTGGTGCTGCGTGAAGGTGGTCGCCGCTCTTCAGCGCCCCTTAACCCCGGTACCCTTTTACCGTCTCTGGAAGAGTCCTGGAACCTCGGGTAGTGGGGTTGCTCCACGACTGTGGGTTGCGGGTGCTCTTCTGCTGCATTGTACCTTTCTACGAGGGCCACAAGCTCATCCGCATTGTGGGGGTCACTCCGACTGACCCAACGGCGTAAGGCAGAGGGAAGTTTCCTCAAGAACTGGTCCATGACCAACCGTTCCACGATGTGGCTGGCTGAGTTGATCTCGGGTTGTAGCCACTTCCGGGCGAGGTGGATGAGGTCATACATCTGGCTTCGGGTGGCTTTATCCATCGTGAAGGACCATGCGTGAAACCTTTGGGCGCGAACAGCCGTGGTTACGCCGAGGCGGGCGAGGATCTCGAACTTCAATTTTGCATAGACGTTAGCTTCGGCTGGCTCTAGATCAAAGTAAGCCTTCTGGGGTTCGCCGCTTAGGAAGGGTGCTATTAGACCAGCCCACTCAGCTTCTGGCCATCCCTCTCTCTGTGCCGTGCGTTCAAACGTGAGAAGATAGGCTTCCACATCATCCGAGGGTCCCATCTTCTGAAGGTAGTGGCTTGCCCTGGTCATTTTCAGAACTGGGGCTGCCGCTGCCAGTGGAAGGTTACTGATAGTCCCCCTCAGGATCTCGAGTTCCTGCTGTAAGCCCTGAGCGAACCGCTGTTGCTCCTCTCTCAGCAAGCGGTTTGTCTCTTGCTGGTTTGCATTCGCGTTTTGCAGGGCTTCATTCGTCTGTTGCTGGTTTGCATTCGCCTGTTGCTGGTTTGCATTCGCCTGTTGCTGGTTTGCATTAATCTCTTGCTGGGCTATTAGCAGCTGTTGATGGGCTGCATTCGTCTGCTGCTGGTTTGCATTAGTTTCTTGCTGGGCTATTAACAGCTGTTGCTGGGTTTCATTCGCGTCTTTCTGGGCAGCGACATTGCGTACCAGCGCACCCACCACGTCTTCCATCTTGTTTGCAGAGGATGAAAAAAAACTTTTTTTTTTTTTTTTTTTTCTTTCAAAGTTCTTTAACCCGCAGACCCCCTAGTGCTCTGCCCGCATTCTCCACCATATGTGACAAACGGCTTACTCCGGGGCTCCGTCGTTTGTCCGGGACTGTTTAGAACACGGTCTTTTAGGGTAGGTTAAATGATGAGGCGTCACGTACTGTTCCTTTAAACAGGCTATGCCTGGTTTATTCAGTCCCAGGCACTGAGACTGCCACAGTGCATACAACAGAAAACAGATCAAAACAAAAGCTGCTCACCTGAGCGATAACTTAACTTAGATATCCCTGACTCAGGGTTGGAAGTGGCTTTTCCACTTCCAACATCAAAACACGGTACTTTTGCAGTCTTACACAAATGAACAGAAAGATTGAACCTGTTTGGGGAAGAGGCTTCTCCCCTCTGTAGTTCAGCAGCCTTCCAGCCTCCTGGCTCTTGTGGGGAGACCAGAGCAAACAGGAAATCAGTCTTTCATACCTGATTCTTAATTAGCATGACAGGTGACAGAAATCAGGCAGCAGACAAACTCTGGTCTGGATCTCTCATCCCTCAGTTCCAGCACTTGCCAAACTGTGGGATGGAGTGTATGTATTATAAGGCTGCACTCCCAGGCCAAACAGGATAGAAACTGTCTAGTATCCTGGGAGCCCTATATACGGAATTTATTACCATCCCCTGGTTTCTGTCACAGTATGTATGTATGTCTTTATTTGTATAGCACCATAAAAGTACATAGCGCTTCACAGTAGTAATACATGTCATATAAATAACAAATATAAATAACAGATCATGGGAATAAGTGCTTCAGACATACTGTAAAAGTAACATTAAGGAAGGAGTCCCTGCTCCGAGGAGCTTACAATCTAATTGGTAGGTAGGGAGAACGTACAGAGACAGAATGAGGGAATACTAGTAAGTGCGTCTGCAGGGGGCCAAGCTTTGTGTCATGTGTCCATGATTATCCAGTGCTACTCATATGCTTCTTTAAGCAGATGTGTCTTAAGGTGGGTCTTAAAGGTGGATAGCGAGGGGGCTAGTCGGGTATTGAGGGGAAGGGCATTCCAGAGGTGTGGGGCAGAAAGTGAGAAAGGTTTAAGGCGGGAGAGAGCTTTAGATACAAAGGGGGTAGAAAGAAGACATCCTTGAGAAGAACGCAAGAGTCGGGATGGTGCATAGCGAGAAATTAGGGCTAAGATGTAATGAGGGGCAGAAGAATGTAAAGCTTTAAAAGTGAGCAGTAGAATTGAGTGTGAGATACGCGATTTAATCGGAAGCCAGGAGAGGGATTTCAGCAGGGGAGACGCTGAGACAGATTTAGGAAAGAGTAGAGTGATTCTGGCACCAGTGTTTAGGATAGATTGTAGGGGAGACAGGTGAGAGGTAGGAAGGCCGGACAGCAGGAGGTTGCAGTAATCGAGACGTGAGAGAATGAGGGCCTGAGTCAGAGTTTTAGCAGTTGAGTAACAGAGGAAAGGGCGTATCTTTGTGATATTGCGGAGGAAAAAGCAACAAGTTTTAGAAACGTTTTGAATATGAGAGGAGAATGAGAGAGAGGAATCAAGTGTGACCCCTAGGCAACGTGCTTGGGCTACTGGGTGAATGATCGTATTTCCAATAGCAATGTGGAAGGATGTAGTAGGGCCAGGTTTGGGAGGTAGTATAAGGAGCTCTGTTTTTGCCATGTTAAGTTTCAGTCGGCGGATGGCCATCCAGGATGATATTCCAGAGAGGCATTCAGAAACTTTGGTCTGTATAGCAGGTGTAAGGTCAGGGGTTGAAAGGTAAATTTGTGTGTCGTCAGCATAGAGGTGATATTTAAACCCAAAAGATGTGATTAGGTCACCTAGAGAGAGTGTGTAGAGAGAAAAGAGAAGGGGTCCCAGGACAGAGCCCTGGGGTACCCCCACAGAGAGATCAATAGAGGAGGAGGAGGTGTTAGCAAAAGAGACACTGAAGGTACGATGGGAGAGGTAAGAGGAGATCCAGGATAAAGCTTTGTTCCGAATACCAAGAGTATGGAGAATGTGAAGGAGAAGAGGGTGGTCCACGGTGTCGAATGCTGCAGAGAGGTCGAGTAATATGAGCAGCGTGTAATGACCTCTGTCTTTGGCAGCGTGGAGGTCGTCAGTTATTTTAGTGAGGGCTGTTTCAGTAGAGTGAGCAGTGCGGAAGCCAGATTGTAGAGGGTCTAGTACAGAATAGGTGTTGAGAAAGTGTAGCAATCGAGAGAATACAAGACGTTCAAGGAGTTTGGAGGCAAAAGGCAGGAGGGAGACAGGTCGATTGTTAGAAGGACAGGTAGGGTCAAGCTTGCTGTTTTTGAGTAATGGTATAACGGTTGCATGCTTGAAGGATGAAGGAAAGGTACCAGAGTAGAGGGAAGAGTTAAAGATCTGTGTGAGCATAGGGATTATAGAAGGAGCAAGAGGTTTTAGGAGATGGGAGGGAATGGGATCAAGAGGGCAAGTGGTAGAGGGAGAAGAGGAGATCAGCAGTGATACATCCTACTCCGAGATAGCAGAAAAAGAGTCAAGAAAGACAGGAGGAGAGTTGGGAAGCATTGTGGGATGGGAAGAGGCAACAGATGGGATGTTCTGCCGTATGGACTCCACCTTTTTCTTAAAAAAGTCAGCAAAGTCCTGAGGTGAGATGGAGGAAGAAGAGGAGGCAGCTGAGGGTGGTCTGAGTAGAGAGTCAAAGACAGAAAAGAGACGGCGTGGATTAGACTTGTGTGTGTTGATTAGTGATGAAAAGTAGGTTTGTTTAGCCTGAAAGAGGGCAGAGTTGAAACAGGATAGCATAAATTTGTAGTGAATGAAGTCTGCGAGCGTATGAGATTTCCTCCAGAGGCGTTCAGAGGAACGAGTGGAGGAACGCAGCATGCGTGTGTGGGAGTTTAGCCAGGGTCTGGGGTTAGAAGGGCGAGGACGGCAGAGAGAAAGTGGGGCATGAAGATCAAGAGAGGAAGATAAGGCAGAGTTGTAGTTCCTGACCAGGTTGTCAGGGTCTGAAGCAGAACTGAGAGAGGAGAGGGAGGAGCGTAAAGTGGAATCAAGAGCTGGTAGGTTAATAGAGCGCAGGTTTCTGCAAAAACGAGGGCGAGATGGAGATGGAGATGGAGAGAAGCGAGAGAGAGAAAATGAGATGAGGTGATGGTCGGAGAGAGGAAAAGGGGAAATCGAGAAGTCGGAGAGAGAGAAGTTTTTAGTGAAAACCAGGTCTAAGTAGTGGCCATCCTTGTGGGTGCTGGCTGCAGTCCACTGTTGAAGGCCAAAAGAAGAGGTTAGAGAAAGAAAGCGGGAAGCCCAAGGGAGAGAGGGATCATCAATGTGGCAGTTGAAGTCCCCAAGGAGAAGAACAGGGGAGTCTGAGGAGAGAAAGAAAGAGAGCCAGGATTCAAAGTGAGAGAGAAAGGCAGAAGGGGGATGAGTAGAGGAAGGTATGCAAACCAGCGGGACCTGTTCGCATCTCCTGTGTAAGTTCCCGCCTCCCCCTTTCAGGTTTTAGGCATATGTTCAGTTCTGCAACTGGCATCCATCTTGGTATTACCTCATATCCACGATCCTGAGTATTAATGTCTTTTTTATTATTTTTCTTACAAGGTGTCCCCTGTATAGGGGTCACCTTGTTTTAGGAGTTAGTTGGGGAGACGCTCCACATCAATGCTGCAAAGGGATCAGTGCTTCCAGCAACAACACATCTGTAGCACGAGCGCTGAATTTCTATTCCAATTCGTTGTGAATCTCAACTGGCTATGATTGCTCTACAGCAATATCTGAAGAGCAATCATTGTGCCAGCGCGAAACTCTACCTCCTCATCTGTCTCCAACCTGCTCTGGGTCATCATATGAGAGCCCTCCCCAAAGTCCCAAAAGCATCTTCATACTTGTAAGTGAAGAACTGAAATCCTCAAAATACAATGATTGCTTCACATGTTGAATATGGAGTACGGTTTTGGGCACCACTCCATAAAAGAAGACATTATGGAACTAGACAAAAGCAGAGACGAGCCACCAAATTAATAAAAGGAATGGATAATCTGGTGAACCAGCATCCAGAAAAGAGGCTCAGCAGGCAAGGGGAACCTCTCCAGCCATTCACTGCTATCTGATCTTGTGCATAGCCAGCATGGCTAATGCAAGGGTGGCGACAGATGCGGGGGGCACTCCAACATACGAGGATCCCAAATCAATTGTGCACCAGGAACTCGGTCACACAACAACTCTTTACCTTGACATGGAGACCATGCTCCAGGCATTGATGGTTTCCTGGTAGTATGCCGGCAACACTGAGACCACTCTCCCAAACCCCTCAGGCTTGATGAGAAACAGTTGCCGGTCGTACCCCATATTGAGAGGCTGGCATAGGAAATTGGATTCCTATACTGTCGAGAGAGGTCTGCATATTGGTATCTGCATGTATTGGAGGGGAAGGTGTGCTCCCGAGACCACATGTACATAACTCCCTGTCTGCCATGCAACAGCCACAGAGATCCAAGGCTTTTCCATCCAGAGAAAGTCCAGTAACTTCTTCTAGATTCTGGTGATTAAATTCAGGGAAACCAGAGCTTAGAGACCAACATCTAATTGATCATCAGAGTCCTTGCCCTGAGGGAAAACATTTTTGCAAGACCCTTCCACGATCCCAGATGAGCAAGGACTCTGTCTTCTTGTTCAGTACAAATGTCTGGGACCAGGCACTGCACAGTAGACAGGTAGACTCCTAGATACTTGATAGCATCCACCTCCACGAGATGCTGTGGAACATGCAAGGTAAGGAGCCTACATGTATGGGACCCTCTAAAAGGCCCAAGCACTTGCACCAGTTGATCTGAGTTAATGATGCCACGGTGCAGACTAACATACTAACGCATATAGCAAACAAAGGGTTAATATCCACCTAATTTCTTCCAGGGGGCCTAGCCACCAACCCTGGGGCACTTGCCCCCACCCCCCTTACTGAACACACCTAATAATCCCTCATATATATGTAGCCATGCATAATAATGGACTGCAGACATCTTCCCTGTTGGCAGTAAACCCTGGTAAGTACAGGAATGCCAGCAGTAGTTATAGAGGTTTTCCCTCACACCCTGGTGAGGTGCCCTATGTACGGATGGGAGTGGCTGCATGCTCTGAGTCCCTGGTTAGTGACATCAGAGATATGCCTGCCCCCTGAGGTATATAAGGCACAACACTGTCAAGTTAGGTTGTTGTTGCTGAAGTGTTTGGCTCCTGTGAAAGGGATTGCAGGATAGCTTTGTGACCCTAGTGCTGTAACTAGTGGCACGAGTTTCCAAATCAAGCCTGTCAAGGCCACACTGTATCCAGGGACCTGGCACAGGGGTGATCTCCCTACGGGGAGAGGGGATCTGACTCCAATTAGGAGGGCAGTACCTGGCAAAGGGACAGTACGGAGAAATGTGCGGCTAGAGCTGAAAGCTGCATGGGGCAGTCTACTACAGTAAGATCGTCAATATAGATGCCCTGTTCAAAGATACCCCAACTATGTGAGTGTGAAATTACTCTGCAGTGGCAGTCACCACCGAAAAGGAGTTCCTCACCAGGACCATCTCCCGGCGGAAGCATAGATCCTGATGAGGTGGAGGTGCTGCACATGATATAGGTAGGACTCGCACCCACTACCTCAGCTACCTGTTCCTGATGACATCCCCTAAAACCATCGTGCGGGAGACTCAGGCGTCCTGTTACCTGCAGGTGCACCACCATACACTATCATGTAATGGGGGCTGGTTAGACCACACGGGCCAATGTGAGATTGGGTGGGTCAGACAGGAGGGAATACCCGTTACATATATGAATGACTTCCAGCACTATTAGCCAACACTGACTAAAATGGTTGGAAGTCATTGTACAGTACATAACATTAAAAAAAATAACAGGGAAAACATATACATTTCAATATACATTAAATGACCATTAACCCTCAAGGAGAGCCTCAGTAGTAACTGGCACAAGGGATTAATTGGACAAAGACAACTTACCCCATCCATATTGATGTCTTTCAAGGGTCTTCATGTTCATTGACCTCCTAGAGCTAATTCAATTTAGTAATCCCATGTGCTGATGCACAACCATAAACACCCTCAAACCCCACCCAAAATGAATTAATATATAAATATAATCTGTTTGCATAACTTGATAAGTCAAAGAGCAAACAATTGAAAAAAATGTGACACCAAAAATAATACCCAAGACCTCAAAATCAAGGGCACAATGGCTTACATCTATGTCCCTTCAGTGTGGATGATAGGTTGCCAGGGGAAATCACAAAATTGGTGAATGCCCTTGTATCTTTTTTAAATTCAAGTGAATTCAAAACAATTGAGCAAAAGGCATGGTCAAACTACCTAAAAAGGTACTGAACACAAACAATCCACCATTGCAGTGGAATGCTTCCAAAGCGGTATTAAGAGGACCAATCATATCTTATGCAGCAGGGAAAAGCAAAACAATGAATGCTAAAATAAGTTCCCTAATAAAAAAAACTCAGGGAAGCATACAATGTCCACAAATCAGGAATCAAATGATAATTACTTAGAAAATAAAAACTCATCTGAAACCTTACTAAAGGAATAAACTCTATTAAAATTAGACTATCAAAACAATTGTTTTTTGTAGAGAAGCAAACAAATCAGTTACTGAATCTTATTAGACAAAGAAACTGCAGAAATCCAAACACAATACCAATAATAAAATCACCGTGTCACTAGACACAGTCAGGAACCCACATAAAATAAATTAGATCTTTAAGAAATTATATTAGGAACTATACAGAGCGATTAAAGGTGACACCTCCAAAAGTAATAATGTTTTAGGTAAGCAAATCTTCCCGAAGAGTTAGAGCTAATACAAATACTACTTGTGATGCATTTGCATGCCTCAGATAGGTCTACATCCCTGTCTTCCCCCATTATCTCTTAGCACACAGTGCTTCCACTGCAGCAAGGGGCTCTGGGTAATAACATGCAAATGAGCACACAGGTGCGCACGTGATTTGTATATGTGACAAGGGATAATACACACAGCTATCTAGCTGACACAATTTTCAACTCCGCAAGGTCCCTGGTTTTAATAATATTGCCCCTTGACATCACAATATATATCTTTATAACAATGTCTTTGGTCCCTGTTTTATAAAGCAAATATGCACTTAACAAACACAAATCTGTTGTAGAAAAATGTGTCCAAAAATATCTTTCTTCAAAATGAGCAAAGTTTAATCAGAGCCCAAAGTCGTTACTTATTAAAGTTTACATTTAATATACAAAAATACAGTGCTTAGGTTACAGAAAAAGATTTTTTTAAAAATACAGTATAATAAATGCAAATTGTTAGAAGAAGATAAAGTCTCTCAATAAACCCATCTCTAATGAAGAAATCTTTACTGTAATTAATAATCTAAAAATTGGTAGAGCCCCAGGGCCAGATTAATTACAGAATATTAAACAACTTTACAAAAGGTTATTATTCTAACTCTCAAACTGGTATTTAACCATATTCTCAAAACGACATTCTTACCAAAAGATTGTAATGTATGTACTCTCAAAAATCTGATAGAGACCCAGAATTAGGGGGTTCAATATGAGTTTATAGGGGTCCTGTATGTTTTGCAATTCTTGTTCAGCTGGTCCTACCTGATTGAGGGTGGCTCCTCCTTCCCTAGTTTGAAGCTCACCCCGTCCCACTTTTAAATGGTTAAAGCTCACTCCATTGCACCTTCCACACCCATGGGAACATGCATGCAATTTGATTGCGTCAAATCTAATACAGAGTGCTTTTCCTGGTATTATACAGGTTAATAAGAGCTTCAATCAAATTTAGAACTATGCAACTAATTTTGACAGATTTATTATAAATCATTCTTCCTGGTAATGTACAGGTTATTAAGGATCTATTTTAGTGTTAGGATCCTTGAGATGTGGTCTGCCTTGGAGGGGCTCAAGGGCTTACAACACTTTGGCCATAGAGTTAAACTAAAAGACCATTTTATTCAAAAGATATCTATCTATATCTATATATATATATATATATATGTAGAGGTATCAGTACCTTGTTAATCAAAAAATAAATAGATGATACCATTCTGTGGCTAACGAAATGCTTTTATTTGTGCGAGCTTTCGAGATACACTGATCATCGCTGGAAGAAGAGATCAGTGTATCTCGGAAGCTCGCACAAATAAAAGCATTTCGTTAGCAACAGAACGGTATCATCTATTTATTATTTCATTTTATATATATATATATATATATGTAGCCCCCTGTAAACAGCACAGGCTATACCTATCCCCCTTCTACTGTGGTAAGTCCTGTTAAGATCAGGCACCAGTAATCATCATGGGTTTTCCCCCTTCATAGCCCTGCCCTGAGTGGTAGAGGCAGGCCTGGACTCTGCTGCAGGCGTGAGCAAGAGGGGAGGTTCTGCTGACATCACGAGAGGTGGGGCTAGCTCTATATTTAGCAGCCAACTCCTGTGAGTAGTGTGAGTTATGCCGAGAGTCTGGAGTTCAGTTAGTATGCCGTGAGTCAAAGAGTCCTGCGGATCGGTCCGAGGAGTTGGAGGAAACCGCGGTCTCACCTGCACAGCCGTGCAGGAGCAGAGAGAGAGGAGTGGAGAGACTCAGCCCTTTTAGTAGAGCTGATAGAGTTATAGACCTGGTGGACCAATGCCCTCACCCCACTGCCTGGGGTGATGGGGATAATCCAAGCCCCACCGCGAGGATAACCTCGGGGTGGGCCACGGGGTATTGAAGCCCTAGCCCAGACCATCCTGTCAGAGGAGAGACTTGGATGGAAGGAGAGGAGGAATTATCTGTGTGGAAGGAGAGCGGCGTAATTAGCAAGTCTTTGCTGTTGTTGCGGCTACTGGAAGCCACTACCGTTGGGAGATTGCTGATCTGTCAATAAAAGAGACTATCCTTTGTTACCAAAGACTGTGTGTGAATTGGAAGCTATTACCCTGGGACCCAAAGGGTTCTTCTATACAGGTCCTGTCCCATATTCCTGGGAGTATAGAAGATGGAGGCGCTGCACCACTAAGAGATCATGGAGGCTACCACCCCAGAAGCCCGGTTCTGGCTCCCCAATAACATCGCGGGAAGCTCAGGCCCTCCTGTTCCACACCGCATGTAATCTGCCCTCATGCACCCTAGACACCACCGTAGAGTCTGGGGAAGGGGGGGAAGGGGGGGAAGCAGGGTTACATATATATTTAGCCACTGTACCGTGTGTTAGTGTCTTTGGATGTAGCACTGAGCTCCGTCTGTGTTTCATGTCCTGTCTATGGTTTTAAATTTAATTAGAGACCCAGAATTAGTAAGATAATATTGACCCATCTCACTATTAAATAATAATAATGGCAGACAGAATTTAAAAAAATGATGCCGAATGTAATCTCAATAGAACAGACGGGGTTCACAAACAGATATTCTGTTACAAACATAAGGAAATCTCTAGCAGCAGTCATTCATTCAAGAGACAAACAAATAACTCCCAATTTAATAGTTAATTAGACGCAGGAAAAGCATTACAGTAATTAGCATGGCCCCACCTACTGCGAATTTGACATTTACAAAATTTGGGGGAAGTTTTTACAAACTTTATTCAAATAATGTATACCGCACCAGATGCATTTACTGTATAACCAGAAACAATCTCAACTCCAACCATTTAACGTGGGGAAAGGTACTAGACATGGCTGTCCCGTTTCGCCTATGTTGGTTAATTTGGAATCTCTGCAAATAACACAGAAATAAAAATCTCAGCATATGCGGATTACATGGTGCTATTTATTAGCAACCTCCAATCAGCAATACTAGATATTGACACAATTCTGGAATTTTGTGAAGTCGCAGACTGAGATAAACTTTGAAAAAGGAGAAGCTATTCTCTTCTCAGAAGTAGACATCAATCACTGGAAAAATAAAATACCCTTCAAATTGAATACTAAATCAATTAAGTACTTTAATCCCTAGACAAATAGATATATTGTACTTCCTACATTTTACGCCAACCAGTAGTACATGGGAATGTCCCATAAAAACAGTGCATCAAAACAAAACATACGTGCAATGACTCAAATCAATGTTCATCTGTAATGCATAAATAATTATTATATATAGTGCTTGAAAAGTGAATCCTCCATTGCTTAGAGGTCATAAATTCTGCAAAGGATAATTCCTGTTATATGTATCACCTTATTTTGTAACTATACACATGACTGACAAGGCTCCCTAATCATACTGTATATACCATATGACTAGGTTATAGAAAATGTTGCCATTCCCCATCTGTATTCATACCTGATGGGGCATTGTTTTTAACTTGAAAATCCAGTACATTTCTCGTTTAACAGGTTTAGTCTGCCACCAACCCGAATGGGTACTGGGACATGTTCTATACCTGATAAACTAAAGTTGGTCATGCCCCCTCTAGGGCACTGTAAAAAATGTCTAGGTACTGGATGTGTGGTGTCACCTTTTTTTAATTGCATGGACATCTAATGGTTCTACCCACATATCCTTTGTTGCACCCACATTTCAGAAGATAAACAACATGGTTGGTAATACAATTTATAAATGTTTTAAATCTACAATCTAAATCCAATCGTATGTCTGTAAGAATTTTAATGAGATTAGCATAACTACATATTTTACAGTGTCCACACTTAAAGAATCCCCTAAGATGTCCTATAATGGTTGTATCTTTGTTTTGAGAAAAATAACTTGTCGATAAGTATGTCACCAAAGTTTTGGCCCTCTTGAAGACAAACTTTGGACCTTTATTAGTTTATGGTTTAAGATCAATGTCTAGATTTAATATATTCCAATGTTTGGAGACAATAGTACTAATTTGTTGAGCTTGTGTTGTGTAATAAACGATTGAGAATCAGTGTAATTTTTTCCTCCAGAGTTTCCACCAAATCGTCTATGTGGTTTTCTATGCTTTTTGGGAACCATCTGATCTGTTCTTTCTGTCCAGTACGCATTATGATATGCTACATTAATATCAGATGCATTATAACCTCAATTTTTAAACCTCAAGGCCAGTTCCCTAAATTTTAAAATGAAAGATTCATCATCAGAGCATAACCTAAGCAATCGAAGGAACTGGCCCTTGGGTATACCCTTGATGAGAGGTTTGGGGTGACTGCTTTCAGCTCTATGAAAAGTATTCTTAGAGTTCTTTTTTTCTGGAATTATCAGATTGAATATCCCCGTGCATATCAATATATAATAATAAATCTAAGTAGTGAATGTGATGTTGTTGATACTCAAAAGGGAATGATAAATTAAACACATTATTGAATGTGTCTATATAGCATTTATAATAGACAATATTATTCCTAAAAAGACTTGTGTCACGAAAATGTATGTAGATTCCCAAAAGCCTATAAAAAGATTTGCATAAGAAAGGGCAAAGGATGTGCCCATGGCCGTGCCCCGTGTCTGTAGATAAAAATGTGAGTTGAATAAAAAAATAATTGTGTTAATAAAAAAGTGATGGAATCCAGAAAAAAAGTGCATTCTGCAAGGGAAAGATTGGATTTATAAAGAAAGTTTCTGACAGCAGTAATAACTTGAGCATGATCTATTATGATATAAAGAGAGGTGACATCCATGGTCAGCCATAGATATCTGTTCGACCATTTCATTTTGGTGGCAGACCCCAGCAAATCACCGGTATCCCTTAAGAATGAGGGAAGGGATTGCACTGGGGCTGGAGATACAAATGCACATATTGCAAAAGGCCATCTCCCAAATATCCAATACTACAAACTATAGGTTGACTGTAACAGGGGACTTATCCCTGTTCACAAATGTGCCTCTAATCCAGCAGTGTGGTGGTTAACTGCTGGTAGGCAATTAACTAACAACACCTGGCTGATTGCAGGTGGTAGAAAAAGCTTGCCTTTGAGACAGGAAGTGAGACTCCTTAGCTCACACCTGAGCTGAACTAGGAGACAGAGCAGAGATTCCTTAGTCCACAACTGGGCTGAACCAAGGAAGGACAGATGTCTTGAGCGACAAGCTGACCACAAGACAAAAGGGGACAATATTCTAACCTGGAGCCTGACATTTCCTGTGCACACAAGAGTGCGGTTCCAAGAGAGCAGAGAAGCTTCCCCTACAGCAGCCCAGCTAACAGATAAGACTTTTCGTATAAGACTATTATCTATGTCTATGTGTATTGATAAATGTCTCCATGATTTGGGGCTGGTGAATAGCTTAACTAACCAACCCAGTCAGAGAGGGCTGAGCTACATATGTAGATAGTCTCCAAAGCAGAGATAGGTTTTTTTGTTTGGCTTATTCTCTATGTTGATTTTTGCTGTGTTTAAAGCGACAGGCACAATATAGCCTTGTTTTAATTTCACCTTAAAACAGTCTCCATTGTGTACCTCTGCACATGTCCTCCTACATTGACCAGGAGGGGACACCAGTGATTTGTGGATCTTTGGGAGAAGGTGAAAGATCTGTATAACAGGATTTTTGCAACATAGAAATTCATACTCTCCATCGTCCAGTACATGGACCCTTCCCATGTCCAGTAATTCCCTAAATTCCAACACAAAACCAGTGGTGGGATTCGTCCTGTTTGGAATAGGACTGAATAATAGGACATAATTGACCGAAGAGCTTATTTTTGTTAATCCAAAGATGACTGTACTACGATAGCTCCTCCCTTGTCTGCATTCTTGGTGATGATGGAGTTACCATATTAAGGAGATGTAACCGCTCACCCCATAAGTATGTATAAACAAAAATGAAGGTAAATTTAAGCAGTGCTTGGAGGGAAGAAGGACTTATATTGACAGAGTTGATCCATGGAGGATCAGAAAGATTCCCTCTATTATTAGCACGCAATGCTGGGTATAAGTAGGCGGACTATAGTGGTCCAACAGATAATTACTGTTATTAGGTCTATTGACCCATTAAATACCGGGAAGATCAAAAAACAAAAAAGTTTTATTAAATTCAAATATTGGCTAAAAACACATATATACATTCATCCATTAAATAGAACTCCATAATAGAGTGGCTGTGTATGCAACCATCAAAGTTAACAGAGTTTTTAGGGCACTAGTCCCATTGTTCAGGGCTCAGTTACAGCAGGCTTATTAAGTATAATGAAACTTAAAGTTCACAGTTGTTGGGGATAATCCAGCAATAAACGCTGCATGAGTCTCAATGTGTAGTGCCTGTGTGATAACATAGAGTCATGTATAAGTCTCTGTGAAAAGCTGACTGTCCTTCATATATACCATAATGGGCAAATCTGCTAAATCAGGGAGACAGACATGAGCTGCAATGAATTATATATAAAGAGCATAACAGGCAGAGTACTCACAAAAGCATTAAAACCAGAGACATAACATAAAACACAGACAAAGCTCAGTTTTTAGCACATCTAGTGAGACTCATACACGGTACAGTGCCTAAATATATATGGATAAATATCTAATAAGTAAATGGTCTTTTAGTTTGACATTTTTGGCCAAAATTGTTGTAAGCCCCTGAGCCAACGCCAAGGCAGACCACATATCAGGGGTCCCTAACGCTAATATAAATTCTTAATAACCTGTTTAATAACAGGAAGAATGATTTATAGTAAATCTGTCAATATTAGCTGCAAAGTTCTGTCTGACTGAAGCTTTTATTAACCTGTACATTACCAGGAAAAGCACTCTGTATTAGAGATGTCACAGCCAAACTGCAAGCAGGCAAGTTCCCCTGAGTGGAAGATGCTATGGAGTGAGCCCATAACCATTTAAATGTGGGAGGGGGTGAGCTTAAATTAAGTAGGAGGTTGCCAACCTCCAATCAGCCATGACTAGCTGGACAAGAATTGTAAAACATACTGGACACCTAACAAGCTCCTATTAAACCCCCAAAATACCCACAACATATATATAAGCATATGAGTGTCAGAGGAGTGCTACTGAGCATGGCAATATGCATTAAAACCAGAGACATAACATAAAACACAGACAAAGCTCAGTTTTTAGCACATCTAGTGAGACTCATACACGGTACAGTGCCTAAATATATATGGATAAATATCTAATAAGTAAATGGTCTTTTAGTTTGACATTTTTGGCCAAAATTGTTGTAAGCCCCTGAGCCAACGCCAAGGCAGACCACATATCAGGGGTCCCTAACGCTAATATAAATTCTTAATAACCTGTTTAATAACAGGAAGAATGATTTATAGTAAATCTGTCAATATTAGCTGCAAAGTTCTGTCTGACTGAAGCTTTTATTAACCTGTACATTACCAGGAAAAGCACTCTGTATTAGAGATGTCACAGCCAAACTGCAAGCAGGCAAGTTCCCCTGAGTGGAAGATGCTATGGAGTGAGCCCATAACCATTTAAATGTGGGAGGGGGTGAGCTTAAATTAAGTAGGAGGTTGCCAACCTCCAATCAGCCATGACTAGCTGGACAAGAATTGTAAAACATACTGGACACCTAACAAGCTCCTATTAAACCCCCAAAATACCCACAACATATATATAAGCATATGAGTGTCAGAGGAGTGCTACTGAGCATGGCAATATGCATTAAAACCAGAGACATAACATAAAACACAGACAAAGCTCAGTTTTTAGCACATCTAGTGAGACTCATACACGGTACAGTGCCTAAATATATATGGATAAATATCTAATAAGTAAATGGTCTTTTAGTTTGACATTTTTGGCCAAAATTGTTGTAAGCCCCTGAGCCAACGCCAAGGCAGACCACATATCAGGGGTCCCTAACGCTAATATAAATACTCACAAAAGCAGCAGTGCAATCCCCGTGGTGATCGTGGTGAGCGTGCCTCACGCTGAAAGCAGCAAGAAAGAGCGATCCACAGAATCCAAAAACGGAGCACAGCTAATGTGAAGAAGATGGGGGCTACAATCCAGCAGAGATATTAAAAACCTTTATTGTGTGGTGGTGGGGGGGTCAGAACAAACTCTGACACGTTTCGGGACGAATCCCTTTGTCAAAGAGTGAGTTCAAGTTTGCCTATGGTGTCCGTTATGTACCCATTGCCCCGCCCCCAACCGTGACGTCACTGAATGGAAATTTGGCGCGAAAGCGTCCATAAGCAGTGTAATTGGTTCCTACTGACAGCCAATAATATGCCAGACTGACGGTGCGTCTCACAAATCTATGGAACGGTTGCAGGGGAATGAGGAACATACTAATAAATATGGAAAAAACATATACAAGGGAAATGAGTGCAAAATAAAAACAAAACAGTAATACAATTACCATAAGGGTATAGAGTTAAAAACACAGGCAAAATATATAACATTTGATTGGAAGAAACCCATGATGTTAATGGACTAAAGAAAAAAATCTCGAACTTTGCAGTTTACAAAAAGTAAGATGAAATAAAATATGAAATGTAAATATCACAGGGGATACAGTTGCAATAAGCTGAGGTATAATAATCATACTGCTACTAAGGACCACATTCAAAGTGTGCATAGTAATAATCAATCAGTACAAAGTCTGAAAAAACCTTAGATTTGAATCAAACTTGAGTAACAATGAATCACATATTATAATATTAAGGCATGATTTTCAGAACTTGAAGCCAGAATACATTGTCATACACCATGCATAATATTGGGAGAAAAAATGAGAGCAATGAAGCTGGAATAAGGTGAATGGGGAGGGGGGGGGGGGAGGCGGGGAAGAGAGAGGGAGGTAGGGACAGTAATAGTTCATTATTAAAAACTTAAACAACTCATAAAAAATGCTTCAACTCCCAATCTAGATTCATGCCCCTGGGTGGCCTATGTCCCAAGGGCATAAATCCAGTGCATCTCTCTCTGATTAAGAAGAGATTCTCTGTCACCGCCTCTAGTGTTCAAACAAATATGTTCAATAGCACTGAATTTAAGATTATGTAATGAACCATATTGACAGTGCATAAAGTGGCGGGCTACAGGGAATCGTTCATCTCTATTCTTAATACTCCTTACATGTTCACTAATTCTTTCTCTAAGCATGCGTATAGTTCTGCCCACATAGGCACTACCGCATGGACATCTTAATATATAAACAATGAACTTTGTATCACATGTCATAAATGAACGTAATTTTAATTTCTTTTTAGTGTGGATATCTATGACGGATTTAATAGGCAATGCATATCTGCAAGCTCTGCATTTACCGCAACTGTGGAAGCCTTTAGGAATAGTTGATACAGGATCTTTTTTAGAGTTAAACAAACTAGGAGAGATTTTATTTCCTATTGTCTTGGCCTTTTTAAAAACTATTTTGGGATAACTCTTTGTGTACTTATCCAAATCTCTATCAAGTCTTAGTATATCCCAGTGCCTCTAATGGCAATCAATACATTGCATTTACATTGCATATATGATGCATCCAATCTATGCATCATATACATTCTGCAAATGAATGTTAACAATAAAATTGCAATCAAAATAGAAATACCTCCAAACAAGTAAACTATTTTATCCAATCCAGTAAACATAAATCAATTACCATTCATTAATGACATCCCTAAACAATTTACAGTCCATCCCTAACAATTAAACAATTAACAATTTCGAGCCTTTAACATAACAATTTAGGCCGAGAAAAAATATATGTACCAACAAGAATAACAAATACAAAACGAAGCCTAAACCTGACCTCAAGAACACAATACAATATCAACAATTACATCTATCTAATTGTAAAATACTTTAAACACACAATAAAGCATAGCAGCATAGACAAATTATTTAAAAACACATCAAATCAAGCTTTTAAAACAACATAATTTCTTACCCTGTATGTATATATCTCTCTAGACCTATATACATACATACATACAGTGGCAAGAAATTATATACCACCAAAAAAAAAAACACATGTTAAAAAAGGTTTTAAAAAAATTAACAAGTTAAATAAAATACATTTCTTTAGTTCACTTACCATTACTTGGCCCCACCGACTCCCGTTGCGCAGCTTATTCACGTACAAAACCACCAGGCACAGGAACCCATAAAATAAAAAACCATAAAATAATAAACATTACACTAAAAATCCAAATCAATCCAAGGGTCTTCTACTTGTAATCCACCTTCATCTGTATTCTTCTTTCTTCTACCTTCTTCCGGGGTCTTCTTCCCGTCTTCGGCCACGCCCTTGTCTTCTTCTTCTGTAGGAGGTCCTTCCTCCTCGGCGTCTGGCTTCAAAATGAGACGACATAGGCTTTTAAAGGCCTATGACGTCACATTTTCGTCATGGTTCCCACGGTCCTGATTGGGCCGTGAGAACCATGTGTTTTGGCCGATAAAAAAAAAATGATGACGTCACTTAAAGGCAATGAAAGCACAGCCAATCAGAATGGCTTTGCTTCAATTGCCTTTAAGAGACGTCATGAAAAGACACATGGCCGCCCTCACATGGTACGGTAGCCAATCAGAGTGTGGGAACTCCATCCCTACTCTGATTGGCTCTAGTATACCATGTGACAGAGGCTTGGGGGAGAAAGGATGTGACGTCATTGAAAGCCTATATATATATATATATATATATATATATATTTGCATGATGAAGCCACTGTACAAATTCATGGGTGAAGGGTGGGTATCGGGCCAGTGTGGCTTAACCCCTTAATTACCCTTGCGGTTATTATCCGATAAGGTGTTTAAGGGGTTAATTGATATCTGAATGCAATTGCAATGTATTGGCTTTGTTTTGGCTATGTATTTTGTGGGCAAGAGAAGGATGTTGCTGGCTACGGAGACTTCTTATTGATGAGGTCAGTAGTACTTTATTTATTTGAATATGCTAGTTAATGTTTTTAATAATGGGCAAATAATCTATTATCCCTATCTGGATAATAGTTATTTTGCACATTATTGTACTGTAGGTGTTGGGGAGGGGAGGGAATGTATTGAATGTATAGGCCAGGTTTATTTTTTTTACATTCAGAGTTTGTTCCGTGGTTCCGCGTGGGACCTCTGGAGACCACCTGTGGTTTCCTCGGGTATCTCACAGGTACCAGGCTGGTGGTTCCACGGGTGACACATGCAGGGATGAAGCGGTGGCCTCACATCTGTGGGGGCACCGTGGACCCGTAGTCTGCGGGGATGAAGCTGTGTGGTCCCACTTCTGTGGGGGCACTGCCAACCCGTAGGTGCGGGGATGAAGATGTGTGGTCCCACTTCTGTGAGGGCACCGCGGACCCGTAGTGAGCACCCGTGAGTTCTCCAGACCCCCGTGAGAACCACCCGAGGCCCCGCAGACACCTGTGGGTCTGACCCGGGGCTCCCAGACATCCTTGGGCCTACCGTGGGGACCCAATTGTGGCCCACGGTGACCCAAGGAGACCACCTGGGGGCCATGGTGCTGGCAGGACCCACCAGCAGGCCTCTAGAACCTGTTTAAAAAGGGTTGCTGGTACCCTGTAGGTCTGTCCAGGTACCCCGCCAGCCCACCGGGGAATCACGTGGGGCTGCGTTATGAACCCTGTTTGTAAAAGGATAAATCTTGTATTTATGGGGGGGGCACAGGGGGTAGGTAATGTATTTATTAAATATTATGATGTTTATTCTGGGTCACTGTATTGTTTTTATTGTGGGTACTGGGGGTGGGGGGGGGTTCCCCAACGGTATGTGGGTAGGCCTCCCTTGTGGGTAGTGGGTGAGGGGGGTTAGGTCTCACGGGGTGGGGGTTAGTGTGGGAGGGTATGTAGGCGTCCCGAGTGGTGGGTGAGGGTGAGTTAACCCCTTAATGACTGTAGCGGTTAATAACCGCTATGGTGATTAAGGGGTTAGGGGACATTACTTTGGATGTTTTCATTCTTGTGTCTGTTTTGCAGCAGCGGAGGGGACCATGGGCAGGATGAAGAGGAGGATGGCCTTCATCGTGGCAGCATGACATGGGTGGTGAGTACTATATGTATTTAATGTATTTATTGTTGTTTATGTATTTTAAATACACAGGGGGTGTATGTTGTTTATTGCAATGTTTATTGGGGGCATTTTTCCCCAATAAACATGCTATTCTGCCTTAACCCTTCATTGCCTTAGCGGCTATCCGCTATGGTAATGAAGCAGCATTTATTTATTTTTAATACTATTGTGCGGGAGCAGGAGGCCCCCTGAGCTGAACCGCCTTGATTTGTGGCTCAGAGACCCCCTGCTTCCCGAGTTACAGGCCCCGGTTTGGGGCATCGGTTACAGTGTCGCCGACATATTTATAGCGGGCACGTCGCAAATGGGACGCTATAAAGATGGCGGCGACACTGCCACCCGATGACACATTCCGGGGCCTGTAACTCGGGAAGCAGGGGGTCCCTGGTCCACAAAGTGATGCGGTTCAGCTCGGGGGACCCCCTGCTCACTGTACAGTATTATTAAATAAATATTCATGCTGCATCGTTACCGTAGCAGATACCCTCTAAGGTAAGGAATGAGTCTTTATTGATATGTGTGTTTTACTCATAGTGTAGATGTGCAATGCGGTTCAGCTCCGGAGACCCCCTGCACATGTACACTAGGAGTAAAAGTTGTTTATAAATTCTTTATTTGTTGCCGATGTTTGCGCTGAGACAGCGGCTTGTCTCTCTCTGCTGCAAACATCTATCGCCACCAGCGGCTTATCGGAAGGCTTATCGGGAGCCAGCCTGTATCGGCACAGGCTCATCGGCAGCTTTGCTTTCGCAGTGCTTCGGCAGGGATCGGAAGGATTCGGCCCTTACTGAATACTGCGAGGGTAAATCGCCAAAAAAAGGCCTATCGGCCACCTATCCGCCACACTTGGCGACAAGATTTTATCGGGGCTTACTGCATGAGGCCCTAAGTCCATTAATTTCATTGAACAATCGTCCAGTACCTTTGGAAGGGAAACCGAACGATGGCATATTTTTTATTCTGAGGCCTCTGGGGATCCTTTTAGAAATGATATAATTGTCCAGGGTGGTAATGTCCCACCATAGTCTGAGGTTTGTTGTCAATGCTTTCTCTAATCTGGCAAAATATAGGGTTAGATCAACATTATCTTCACAGATGTTAAATGTGGTGCCAGTAAAAACGTGTGCAGCCCTCCGCTTGCGTCCAGCGTTGTCTGCACATTTCTGCACAAATGTAGTGTTAACTGGATTAGCAGTGATATTGTCCACTATTGTTTCTTCCATAGTTATAGACCCCCCCACAAAGCCAGAATAAAAAATATTGATCAGAAAATCTTGAAAATGTTGTAGCCCCTTTAAGAGAAATATATTAAAAAGCCTGTTTTCTACGAGCTCCTGATAAAGCAGTAAACAGAGTTTTTAGGGCACTAGTCCCATTGTTAAGGGCTCAGTTACAGCAGGCTTATTAAGTATAATGAAACTTAAAGTTCACTGTTGTTGGGGATAACCCAGCAATAAACGCTGCATGAGTCTCAATGTGTAGTGCCTGTGTGATAACATAGTCATGTATAAGGCCTGGGACCCGCTGCGCCTGGCGGCGCAGGCGGCTGCACAAGCTTTCCCCACCAGCAGGGGAATCCTCCCGAGCCGGTCCCGGTCCCCCCTGGCTGCACAGCTCACTACACTCTGTGACGCGTCAGCCGCTAGGGGATTCAAGAGAATTGTAATCCCTAGCGTCGACGCGTCACGTGGTGTGGCTGTGAGCCAATGAAGAGGGGAGGCTTCGGGAGGAGGGGAGGCTTCGGGGAGCGAGGAGGATAGTGTGGAGGGAAAGCAGTGTGTGTGTGTGTATGTGTGTGTGTGTGTGTGTGTGTGTTTTACACATACCAATATATACGGATGCTGTTAATATTTGTAAAGAAATAGATGATTCCGAAGGGCTAAAACAGAAGATCATGAGCTTGGATGTCAGGACGGGGTAGCGGGTCCCTCCGCTTAAACCACGCCCCCTCCCTCCCACTCCAGCCCCGGCTCCCGCTCCCTACAGACCGCATATCGCGGTCTGTGTATGTCACCGCCCCACCTGTCTGCAGTGCGGGCGCGCTGACTGAGGGAGCGGGGTCTTAGCCTAAGTCTCTGTGAAAAGCTGACTGTCCTTCATATATACCATAATGGGCAAATCTGCTAAATCAGGGAGACAGACATGAGCTGCAATGAATTATATATAAAGAGCATAACAGGCAGAGTAATCACAAAAGCAGCAGTGCAATCCCCGTGGTGAGCGTGCCTCACGCTGAAAGCAGCAAGAAAGAGCGATCCATAGAATCCATAAACGGAGCACAGCTAATGTGAAGAAGATGGGGGCTACAATCCAGCAGAGATATTAAAAACCTTTATTGTGTGGTGGTGGGGGGGTCAGAACAAACTCTGACACGTTTCGGGACGAATCCCTTTGTCAAAGAGTGAGTTCATGTTTGCCTATGGTGTCCGTCAATGCACTGTCAATATGGTTCATTACATAACCTTAAATTCAGTGCTATTGAACATATTTGTTTGAACACTAGAGGCGGTGACAGAGAATCTCTTCTTAATCAGAGAGAGATGCACTGGATTTATGCCCTTGGGACATTAGCACCCAGGGACATGAATCTAGATTGGGAGTTGAAGCATTTTTTATGAGTTGTTTAAGTTTTTAATAATGAACTATTATTGTCCCTACTTCCCTCTCTCTTCCCCGCCTCCCCTCCAAGGCAGACCACATATCCAAGGGTCCTAACTAAAATAGATTCTTAATAACCTGTATATTACCAGGAAGAATGATTTATAATTAATCTGTCAAAATTAGTGTCATAGTTCTAAGTCTGATTGAAGCTCTTATTAACCTGTATAATACCAGGAAAAGCACTATGTATTAGCTAGCACTGAGCTCTGTCTGTGTTTCATGTTCTGTCTCTGGTTTTAAATATATATTGCCATGCTCAGTAGCACTCCTCTTTGACACTTATAGCATATATATATATATATATATATATATATATATATATATATATATATATATATATATATTGTGGTTATTTTGGGGGTTCAATATGAGCTTATAGGGGTCCTGTATGTTTTGCAATTCTTGTTCAGCTGGTCCTAGCTGATTTGGAGGGTGGCTCCTCCTTCCCTAGTTTGAAGCTCACCCTCCCACTTTTAAATGCTAAAGCTTACTCCTTTGCACCTTCCACGCCCATGGGAACTTGCATCCAGTCTGATTGCGACAAATCTAAAACAGAGTGCTTTTTCTGGTATTATATATATATATATATCTGTCTTTATATATATAAATATATATATATTTAGGCACTGTACCGTGTATTAGTGCCTTCGGGTGTAGCACTGAGCTCTGTCTGTGTTTCATGTTCTGTCTCTGGTTTTAAATATACCTCACACAAATAGTAATAGTCTGAATTTTATGATGCGACTCATACATTTTCTTCTAGTTCCTTTAATAAACTGTACCATTCTAACTTGGCAAATGATAACCGTGGTTTTGTTTGAACTCACTGAGTATTTACAGTACATGTTTACTTTATACTCTAATCGGGTACTTCCTAATTTGTGTTTAGTTAAAGGTCCCAAATTAACCCGTGATCCTATAATACCCTTTTTGGGAAGACTAAGGGCCTCATGCAGTAAGCGTTGATAAGGGAAATATGGCCATGTTATAGCCAAAATTGGGTTTGAGATTCAGTAAGCGCCGATAAGTGCTTCATATCGCCAGGTTTCGGAGCCGATAATTTGGTTATGGCCAGTCGCCTGCCGATAAGCCTGTTTTCGACACTGATCGCCACTTTTTTAAATCGGCTGGATTCAACAAAAAAAAACAGCTTATCGGGGCTGATCGGCACTACGAAATTGAGATGTTATGGCCGATTTCTCCCGCCAACTAAAGTTGGCAGTTTGGACGGGAGAACGATCGCTAAGGCTGCCGGAACGGCACTTAGAAAAAAAAAATCTTCTGTACATCAATGGAAGTCAATGGAGCAGGGACGTATAACAGTATAGTACTGTTTACGTTTCATTGCTCACAATACAAGGGGGATTTGCATTACAGTGTGGGGGCATTCCCTGCATTGTGTCACAGCTGACGTGTCTTATTTGCATAACATTCGACTTTTACATGTTTTCAGCATTTGCGGGTCACATTACTCATCATGTGATGATGTGGCAAGGGAAAATACTATACTACACTCTTAAAGGAGAACCTCACATCATATCACACATTTTACTCAACTCAGCGACAATTATTTACATGATGTCACACATGTCACACATGTCACACATACACAGTATATTCATCTTCCTTTACATTACACAATGCTTGTAATGTGACACGCATCTTTAAACGTTCATGTACATCTGTATTCTCATGTTTACATATACTTTTGGGTCCTCCCTATTTTCATGACGTCACTTATTGGACGCTCAATCACATTGCATGTTTACATTGTAACCGTTGCATTACAAGCACTTCAACCTAACTTATACACACATGTACAGTAATTCATCATTGGGACACCTTGTAAACTCATTCTATACCAACTATCCTCCTTACACAAATGCATGCATATGCACACGACTATTCATTGTTGCCAACATGTCACAATAACATGGATAATTACACATGTTACACAAAACTTTTCCCACGTCAATCTCAGCCTTTTTGTCTCATTACATGACTGACTCTTGCGTTCACAAGTGTTACATGCATTGCACATGCAACTATTTATTTGCAAGCAATCTTTGTACAAAGCTTCACGTCACATCATTGCCAAATATCATCATTCCCTGCAGAATACACACAACAAATACTTAGAACAACAAGTGCACACAGCTTGCCACAGAAGTACTTTATTATGTTAATGTAACACCTTGCATTTTACTATGTCACCTGACATCATCACATACCTATTTAAAGGACGCACATTACCTGCTCATTCACAGCTACTCATTTCAAAATGTTGCGAATGTTTAGGAGACGCAGGAACATTCTTTTCTATGACATGCTTGATGATCAAGAGAATCATATAGGGCAAGGTAGGGACACACCGAGGGACAGTGACAGTGACGCGGATACGACAGGGACAGGGAGAGGGACAGGCCGAGGGACAGGTAGAGGGACAGGAGATCAGAGGAGAAGACAGAGGAGACAACTTGTGCCTCGTCCGCGTCTGTACAGGGAGAGAACCCTGTTAGATGGGATGAGTGAGGAGGAGATTGTAAGTCGCTATCGTTTGAGTTCAGCAGCAATCTTAGCTCTTTATGAGGAGATAAGGGGGGATTTAGATTTTTTCACAGCCAGAGGTCGTGCAGTCCCTGGGCTTGTTAAAATGCTGTGCTCATTACATTATCTTGCTTCCGCGTCATACCAGACAACTGTGGGCATAGTGGGCGGGGTCTCGCAATCTACATTCTCGCGGGCCTTGACCCAGTTTCTCTATGCACTCAATAGACGCGCTAGGAATTATATTCATTTTCCTACAGAGGCGACAGAGTGGCTGGAAGTCAGGACTGGCTTTTATAATATAGCAGGGATACCATCTGTGCTGGGTGCAATCGATTGCACACATGTTGCTTTGATTGCACCTAGTCAGAGTGAGCATGTGTACCGCAATCGGAAGCACTACCATTCACTCAATGTACAGGTGGTATGTGATGCGACGATGAGGATAATGCATGTGGTACCCAAGTTCCCTGGTTCCAGTCACGATTCCTCTATCCTGAGGAACTCTTCAGTCTTCCATGCGTTCGAAGAGGGACATTTTGAACCTGGTTGGCTGCTGGGTGAGTACATATTTACATGTTCTAACACAAAACACATGTTGATTTAGGAATGTTGGCATTGTACAATTTGATCACTAATGTCAGCTTATGTGTGCTCCATTCATTATAGGTGACTCAGGATACGGAATTAGGCCGTGGCTCTTGACTCCGGTGCTAAACCCTCAAACTGAAGCAGAGGACAGGTACAATGCAGCCCATATATCTACAAGATCTGTTATAGAGAGGACATTTGGCCTACTCAAGACCAGGTTTAGGTGTCTGGACAGAACTGGTGGGGCTCTTCTATACAAGCCTCAAAAAGTGTCTGATATTATCCTTGCCTGTTGCATTTTGCACAATGTTGCACTCAGGCACAATGTACAGTCAGACCTAGCTGAGGCTTTGGTAGACGAGCATCCCACCCATGTAGCTGCTGAAAATGAACAAACAGCCAGTGGTGGCCAGACACGACAGAATCTCATCAATTCATTTTTTTCTTGTAAGTACAAACTCATATGTTCCTAGTACTACTTTTATAGTTTAATTATGTTATATTAACAATAATGTTTCTTTATATAACCTTCTGTTAGGACACAGATGAATATGGGTTGCACACCTTTCTTTTCTCTGCTGTGTGCACAAAGGGATGTGGCACCGGTATGTTATTGTTGCACAGGTTATATAATCCCTCTTCAATTGTACTTTAGTTGTGTGTATGTGAATACAACTTGGGTAACAAAGCAATAATATTTTAGCATTGTGTTATTCCTTATGCTAAGACAAAACACATATTATGCCCATAATCATTCATGCTTCTAGTATGCTTACATACAATGTTATTGGTGCAGTGTAACATGTACATCCATATGATGTGTACACCAGGCTGATTTACATTTTGAATGTCATGAAATATACATGGTGTTGTACATTTAACACCAAATACACACTTTGCTGTGTTGTTTACGGTACTGAAGATGGCATGTCAATGTTTGCAATTTATATATTGTTCCTTTGCATTATAGGTATATCTCCAGTATGACTGATCATGGTATGTATATTTGCTGACATCTCTCATAAGATGTGGCTACCTCAATCTTCCTATAATTATTGGAACTAAAAACCCAACATATTGGTTTAAACACAAATGTTACATATATGTACTTTCTGTATCATGTATATGCATTTAGCTACTCTTGAGCTTTCATGTGCATTGTATTACAAAATGATTACTCACATTTCATCACATTTTATGTATGTTTCCTTATAATTTCCATTAATGTAATATAGAGGTGGTTGGAGACAAGGGGATAACTGTACTTATTTGTTTACTTACGGGAGCACATTCATCACTAGCATAGACACACTTTTTAAGACAACTGTTTGTGTCTCTATCAATTGGTGTAGGATCCATGTATAACACCGACAAATGATAACACCAGCTTTATTATGGTAGCTTATATCATCATATTGACTATACTATGTATTTCTAAACGATTAATAAACACAGTAAACTATAGTTAGTTAGGTTAATGAAATATACACAGAAACGTACTTCATAACATGATGGTAATGTCATATTCAGAACATCATGCATTGGAGGGGACCATAACATCTGGCCAGTAACATTATTTGCTACAGTCCCAAACCATTTTATCTACATACCCATGTAACAAGAGATTTTAAAAATAAATGGCTACTTGGTTGTAAGTGTCCTTTACATTGGGAGAAGGAGTGGCTCACTGAGTAAAGACACACACTGGCACTGATAGTTTGAAGCAGGGGAGTCTGGTTCAATTCCCGGTGTGGGCTCCTTGTGACCTTGGCCAAGTCACTTTATCTCCCTGTGCCTCATGCGGCAAAAAAACATTTGTACGTTCCACGGGCCAGGGACCTCAGGCTGAAACATGTGTCTGTAAATCGCTGCGTACAACTAGCAGCCCTATACATGAACATGCTCATATTATTATTATTATTGTTACATAGTTTCGACAGTCATACGTTCCATTACATATTAGAATACACAAATGTGTTAGCAGAGTGGGAATGGTTGTTATATATAAAACACACCATGTCATAAAATGTTAGTAGTCATTAAAGAACACTCAATAAAAATTCATGAGGCACTCTTTTGCAACATCATTATGTTAATTAAGTGCTTATGCAATATAGGCATAAGGGTATCACATTTTTAATTGTTTGTTAATAAGCGCTGCAAGCAATATAAAATTAGTTCCATATGTAGTATAGTAGTCGGTGGCTCCTCCTCACAATCATCTCATATAAAGGTAGACTCTTCTGAAATCATACATTGATCCGATTGTATCTTCCCCGACATCTCTGAAATACAGCAAACACATGATGGTCAAAGATGGCACCTTACTAGATATGCATCCGTGACAACGCGTTACGCAGCTCTATATGATTGTGTAGATACACACGTCAGTCACTTATATGTTAGAAGTAAAACTGTTCATCAGTATGTAATGTTTCTTTAAATTTGTAGCAGGCATAACTATGTATAAGAAGTGAACGTTGCCTGTATACTGAAAGATGTGCGCGCACATCTTTGTGTGCGCACGCACTTCACGCTTGGCTCCACTAACTGTTAGCGCATGCGCAAAACAAAGCGTACGTTGTGCGTTCAATACATGTTGAAAATACCAGTAAACATAACATCTTTATTTCAAATACAATGAAGACGAAACTACATTCGTTCTAAACGAGTACATCTGTATTCTTTTTAAACAGACGTGTTTGAACAGAAAGCACGGCCGATAACACAATGCGCAAATGCAATACGTGTGACGTCATGTTAAGCCAGCGTGAAACGCACGCTAACACTCCTCCCACTCAATTAACATTCGGCTAACGCCCAGGGTACGCCTACAAACACTGAGCCGCACGCATCACACACTGTAGTTACCGTTACTATAACAAAACATGACAGCCAATAGGCTTTGAGGCGCGCACGTCGCTTGGGGGCGGGACTTACATCACTAATCCTTTTTAAGGACGCCTTGGCCCATGACAAGGGTCCCACGTCATACGTGGTGGACCCGGTTTTCAATGTTGTAGATGTTGCATGATAACAAAACAGGTATGTGTTAGAGTAATGGTAAAATGTTGCTAATATGTTTAAAGGGATAGGAAAGTACGTATATTTATTCCGTCAGCAATGTGTACTACTCTTTCAGGTCCTACTATATTGTATTAGGAAACAATTTGTTTGTGATCGCTACATGTTATGCAGTCTGCAATGTTACGCTGTATCCACGCATTGAAAGTGAAAATGGTGGTTACAAAAAAAAAAAAAAATTAAACGCAGAGTCAACGCATAACGATTGTTATATTTACCATTCTTCTAGAATTAACTCTTCGCCTGGCTGCAACTGGTCGCTCCAGAAATGCAAGCCATTTTCATCCACGCTTAACCCAACCGCTGAATCCAGTATGGCACATATCTCCTCCAGGATGCGCTCATAGGAATCGCCACTGCTTTCTTCAAATAATTGGTCGGGAGGTAGGTTCATTTCTTCCGGTTCCCATTCCAATGCAATTTCAGCTGAAAGGCTTGGTACATAATCATAGTACTTTTGTTCTTGTACAATGTGGGTTTCAGGAATGGAGGCTGCAGATATTGCAGCACGTATCGATTCAAACGGATCAGTAGTAGCGGATACATTGCTATTGCCATTAGGAATAAATATGCCTTTCACGACAATATAAGTGCCGTCTTTCAGGATAAATTGTTTTTCCGGGGCAATCTTCCAGAAACCATAGGTGTGTTGTAGCTTATCCTGGTCACGTTCAAAAAAGTCATTACTTGATAAAGTGAATCTTATTGAGGAATTAAAATTCCGTGCATGCTTACGGTCTTGGTAATAAGGATATTTTGCTCGAATGAAATCATCGATTTGGCGTGTGCTTGCTTTCTGTCCGCGACTGTTCAAGATGGCTTCACAGATCATGTACTTATACCCTAAAAGGGGATTAATATTGTTAACGAATTCATCAGCCATGTCTGAGTAGCACAAAAGCTGTGTGCAGGTCTGTGTTATTTGCTCATCAAAATGAATGTGCTGAATGGCTAACAAACTCCTGTTTTTCCTTGTCAAGGTCAACAAAAGTAACTACTTTGACTCCTTATTTCAAACGCCAATTGGATTTGGTTGTCTAATTGGGTTAACAGTTGTGGTTCGTGATATGGGACTGTGGGAGAAACATTTCTCCTTCTTTTATCTCGTTTGTGAAAAACATCCCTAGACTGTGAATGCGTTCACATAGTGTTTTTTTGAAAACTAACAAAGACCAGTGTGTGAAAATATTTCTTAGCCAGGCATATCAGTAAAAACACACCTGCAAAAAGAAATGTTTTTTCCCCGCTTACATTTCTGTGTGTATGTGAAAGTCTGGTTAACTCCCTGTCTGCATGAGTTTAAATACGTGTGTATATATATATATATATATATATATATATATATATATATATATATATAAATATATCTCTTATAAAAATATATATATTTATATATAATATTTTTTTTTTTTTTATATTGCAGGAGTACACACAACATTGATGGCATTAAGTATACCTTGTATGAAACCTATTTAAATGGTGAGAAACATGATTGAATTAAGTAATAAACATTTGTTTAAGCACAATACTGTTAGAGTCTCATACTTAGGATATTTCTCAAACATTAGGCCTGTATTATTAAAATAGTGTTTTCACAAGGAAGCATGAAGTGTATTAGTTTGTGTATACCAGTTTATATAGTACTATATATATATATATATATATATATATATATATATATATATATATATATATATATATATATATATATATATATATACACATATATACATATATATATACACATATATACATATATATATACACATATATACATATATATATACACATATATACATATATATATACACATATATACATATATATATACACATATATACATATATATATACACATATATACATATATATATACACACACTCTCACACTCACACTCACACTCACTCAGTGTGTGTGTGTGTGTGTGTGTGTGTGTGTGTGTGTATATATATTATTATACATTCTGAGATGTTATAGAAACGAACACACAACTGATTAAAGGACAAAATTACAATGGCCAAGCAAGGCAAAGGTAAGTAATAATTTACACATAATCCTGCTGTACACGTACAAGAAAGATGTTTGCACTTACTTAGGTGTTTTAATAATTGCATGTGACTAATATGCATATGCAATTCTTACATCAATTAACACACCCAAATGCAATGTTTTGCTGCAAAGTCAATGGCAGCTTCTCTAAACTTAGCAACTGGCTCCTGGTGGACCATTACTGAACAGACGATTACAACATAAATATTTATAACACAATTAATTATGAGTGTTAACATTTCCAAAACTTCACGTGTACAAGAACATAGTTGAAAGTTTGGAAACAACACAGTCTTCAGCATACATACAATAGTAATTAGATAATCTGAAGTCAACAAAACAAGGCCAAACACATATTTTCTGAATTATAACATTTATTTTTTTTGTTCCTTTTGCGAGCGAGTAACAGGCCTGCTTGTTGTCTCTTGAATTTTCCTTTTTCTTTTGCCACCAACTTTAGGCACAACAGAGCCACTTTGAGTGGCCTCTGGCACTTCACGGGCAGGGCTTGTGGCCAGTGACTGTTCACCTACGGGGCTTGTGGCCAGTGACTCACCTACAGGGCTTGTGGCCAGTGACTCACCTACAGGGCTTGTGGCCAGTGACTCACCTACAGGGCTTGTGGGCAGTGATTCACCTACAGGGCTTGTGGCCAGTGACTCACCTACAGGGCTTGTGGGCAGTGATTCACCTACAGGGCTTTTGGGCAGCGATTCACCTACAGGGCTTTTGGGCAGCGACTCACCTACAGGGCTTTTGGGTAGTGACTGTTCACGGACAGGGCTTGTGCCCAGTGACACACGTGAGCAAGTTGGTAGACACTGCACAAGTGATGGTTGGTCTGTTTCATGTGTGTCTTGTTTTGTTTTTGTCGCCTCCTTTGTAGGTGTCTGCTGCTGAATTTGTAGAGATGGCAGCGGTAGGATGTCATCAGGAACCTGCACAGCAATGTCTGCTACTTGACCGGTAACATTTGGGCCTGGTGAATGAATCTCAGATGAATGTGGTGAAAACTGACCTGCATGAACAGATCCTGGCTGGGAGGTGTTGAATTGTGGTACATTAGTCATTCTCCAGTAATTAGCTTGTGTTTGCTGAACAACTAATGCTTCGAATGAGGTGTTGATTTTTTGCAACTGTTTAGGCACTTCAATGAAGACTCTGTGGAGATGTGCCAATTGTGATACTGTTTCTTCCTGCAGTCCAATCATCCTTTCCAGCACTGTCATCATGTCTGAATGGCGACGATTTTCTGCGTCCACTATTTTTCCCTCTGAAGCTACAATTGCATCGTATGTGGAAGTTGATGGACGATTTGGCGGTACAACAGTTTCTATTGGCACCTCTTCATGGTCACATGATTGTATTTCAGTCTCTTCTGTGGCGTCATCCTCATCATACTCATCATCCTCATCACCATGATGTTCTAAAAAGAAATGTACACATTATTAAATGGCATGTTAATGTATGCTGTGTTACTATGTAATTGTACTGTGTCCTAAGTAACACCTAACATGTTAGCATACGTTTTATAACCTCATTAAAAACTACCTTGACTTACGAATAATGTTTGGACTCAGTATGAAATATGAATGAATGAAAAGTTGCTCTAAACTCAGAAGTCCTACATGATAATTAACATCACTAACACAATACATGTTGCCTTACACTTAATTTTCACTGACACTAAGTAATCCTATTTAAAGAAGATGTGCAAAACAAATAATGCACATGACAACATAACATATAGAAGAGCACATATTATATGGCCAGCAAATGATACACTCACCTTCTAGTAGTGTTGAGCTGGCTGACCCAGGTGAAGACACTTGTTCCATCTCAGGTGACACATGTCCTCCAGGGGCAACTATATATAACAATAACATAAGTTTTACATTTACATGTGTAAATATTGAACAAACACTTATTGTATGTTCTGTATTTATGATTAACTAACAACATCAGTTCCTTAACCGAAAATGTGTGTGAAAGTGAACATAAATAGTTGTAATAACACTGTACATGCCTGTGTACTTAGAATTTTTGAGTTCCCTAACATACAACATACTATGTTTCTGCAGTAATGCGTGAGGATAAATAGATTAAATGAGTACATAAAAATCATATGTTGTGTAGTGATATCAGTATCATAATGTACATAACTATCATGAGATGACCATTCACAATGGTTATCATGAAGGTGGTCATATTGCAAAAAGTGTTGTTTTTGGTAGAGGATATGTGTGGTACATTAATCGAAGATGTGGCACACCTGAATGTGGCTGTGACTCAACAAGACAACACATGCAGTGTGTGATAATGTGTCTTTCATAGTAGTTCAACTATAGATATGAGTGAACTAATGTGTGACGTACGCTTTGATAAGTAATGAGTTGTTGGGGCATTTAGTAGCTAGAGTTAAGCTTTCCAATGAGTGTGATTAACTTCAGTTGTGCTATTCAGGTTGTAAGAAAGGTATTCCCTTCCCCAAAAAGCCTAATCAGCCACACCTTTCAATGACTTGAAACAGGTGCAAATGGTGTGAACTAAGTTGACCGTGAAATGAGGCTGTAATTAGTGTGTGTGCTGAACCCCACCCCCTCTGTTGAAGTGTATGCTGTGATGAGATATTAATTGCAGCTGCTTTAACACAATGGTAGATGAGCTAAGTAGTCATCTGCAGTGTTTAAGTTATGAAAACAATGACATAACATATGATACGTGTGCCTCATTATGCTGTCTGTATATGACATAAAGCAAAAATGGACCTTTTCATAAGCAACTATAGATGTGTTAGTGCCAGTGATGTTTGTAGGCCGTTACATGCAATTTCTTTGATGCATGCTTAAAATAGGCAGTAATGTCATGTTTGTCGGAGTAAAATCAATAAAATACACAATAATATGATACATATTTCTGTTCTGTACCTGTAGCTACTAATAATTTCTCATGAACATGTGTTACACGTGTACTACCCTGTTGTTCCCCATCTTCGCCCACCATCAATTGCTTCCACTGCAGCTATGCATTTTGGGAATTCACATGTAAATGAGCACGCAATGGCACGTGCTATATTAGTTACTGCTTTTAGTAGGACTACTACATATATGTCTATTTTGAGATATATATATACAGAATCAGACATATACATATATAGATGCAGGTATGCTTATATTGTGAAGACAGTATAAAAAGCAGTGTAAATATGCAAAATAACTGTAAGCAACGACACGCCTAGTACAGTAATATTTATCACCTGCTGGAAATTGTGACGGATAAATTCCAATGTCACGGTCACCAGCCAAGCCTTCCACGACGACGGTAAGTAATTTTGGCCGAAGCAGCTCCTCCAATGGAGTCAATATGAGACGTTGTGGTGTGGGCCCACCTCCAGTGCCAGTAGCATGCACGCGTTGGTCTTGTATTTTCTTTTTCAATTTGGACCTAATATCATCAAATCTTTTCCGACAATGATACTTGTCCCTGACACTATTCCCACAGGCATTGACACCAATGACTATTGTGTCCCACATTTCTTTTTTGCTTGCTGCACTTGTCCGCCCTTGAAAAACATATAAAAGATATGAGGTAAATGAATAATAATATAAGCACCAGTTTCCTACACTGCTAGCTGTTCCAAGTGATAGCAAACATGCTGTTTTATGTGTAATATGTGCAGCACATGAGCATTCACTACTAAACCTATACATGTAAGCAAGCTTGCATTCATATTGTATGCAGTTCTGGCAAATTGACCGCCTGTGTTTATTTGTCCTTGTAAGGCATGATAAAAAGCTGTGTTTCCACACTAATGAACATAGAAAGATATTGTGTACCCATATTTGCATATGAACAAAACTCAGATGACCTAGGATCACATGTATTTGAATAATAAATGTAAAGTTACACTTACCTACTAAATGTCCATATATACTGTCATAGTGCTCCAGAATGCCAGTGACAAGAGCCCTATTTTCCTGGTCATTGAAGCGAGGATTACGTGGCTTCTCCACACGTTTTTTCCGAGCAGGTTTAGGGTCAGAGCTTGGCTGGTGCTGACTGGACTCTCCTTCTTCCAATGGAAGAGCCTCCAAAAGCTGGCCACCAGCAAGCACGCCACCACCATCCACCCCATCAGCAACTGCGCCACCAGCAGCACTCCCAGCACCAGCACTCCCACTCCTAGCACCAGCACTCACACTCCTAGCACCAGCACTCACACTCCTAGCACCAGCACTCACACTCCTAGCACCAGCACTCACACTCCTAGCACCAGCACTCCCACTCCCAGCAACAGCACTCCCACTCCCAGCAACAGCACTCCCACTCCCAGCAACAGCACTCCCACTCCCAGCAACAGCACTCCCATTCCCAGCAACAGCACTCCCACTCCCAGCAACAGCACTCCCACTCCCAGCAACAGCACTCCCACTCCCAGCAACACCACTCGGTGCACCAGCAACATCACTCCCCTGAACAGTACGTTCACTCCGACGCGTACTCCCACGAGTAGCACTCCCACTCCCACCAGCATCACTCTTCCCACGCTTTGCGGGCATACTTCCAGCACTCACAAAAAACAGACAAGAAATGTACAGGCAATCACACGACCCACTTCCACATATAAAACAAGACAAAGATGTAAACAAAACAACAAAGGACAAAGCTCACCCAATACACAACAAGTCTCTCAGTCAATATGCAAATGTTCAATCGTCCAGCTCTGTGCGTCTCTCTCTCTCTCTCACTCCCAACAACACAGAGAATGATTAGCAGTACACGTTGCCTTTAAATATGGCGCGCAATCAAAAACATGCTTGTTTCGCCTGATTCAGCAAGATTTGTGATTGTGCAACCTAACAGCACCCCGCCACGCACGCCGATACACCTGTGTGTGATCGGCTCATCATCGTGAGAGTGGGCGGATTTGTTTTCGGGTTGATTTTGAATGTATTCGGCACTTACTGCATACGGAGAGGGAAAAACGCCAATAACATGACTAATCGATAAGCTTGCCGATTTCACATAATCGTCGCTTACTGCATGAGGCCCTAAGACTTTTATCTCTGTTATATAGTTCCTATCCTATATTTATATTTCCTATGGAACTAATCTAGTGCATATTTGATCTTTTCTTGCCCTTCTCGTGTAAGCAAATCTAAAAAAAACATTTCCACTTAATTATACAGTTTTCTTTTTGAGATTCTACAGTAGGATGTTTTAATCTGCTATTTTGGCAATGGCGACAAGTTTGTACAGTAGTGATTTTACTAGTTCCACATTGGGCGCATCTGGATCCAGCCATTTTATCATTATTCCTTTCCTTTCGGCTAACAATACTAATTCTGTCTGTCTGATAGCTTTTCTATTTTGATTAAACATTAGTGTCCATGGTTCCATGTAAGCAAACAGCATTGGGAGCGGGTGTTTTCACCCAGGAGACTTTAGTAACTTTCGTTATATATTTTAGAATCTGATCTCAAAATTCAGATATTTTGTCACAGGAACAGAAACAGTTTATAAGGTCTGCCTTATCCTTGCCACACTTTGGGCACTTGGTTGTACTGTATCTGTTTCAATATGTTTTATCTGTCTAGTGAAAGGGATATATACACTGTGAATAATTCTACACTGCATCTCCCTCCAATTTTATGAGGCTATTAATTTACACATTCTCAGATATACCATGACTAGTTCCTCCATTGTTAATATATCCTTGAAATCTTGTTGCCAAGATCTCAAGTTTTTATAATTGTTTTTTTTTTTTCTTGATCTCTGGTCAGCTTGTATATTTCTGCCAAGGAGTGTCTAGTGGTTTTGTACTGGGTGAAAAGTCATACAATTTGTAGTTTTTTAGTATATATTTATTCTAATCGTGTAGTTTTTTGCAATAGTTTATAATGTGTATGTATGGGAAAATTAGATTTGTTGGGAGATCATATTTCCCAGTCAATTTTTGGTAACTTATAAAATGTTTTTTTTTTTGGTCAATGATATGATCAAAGCATTTGATACATTTTTTCCCCCCAGATTCGAAAGATATTTTATTTTTTTCCTGGGGAGAAATTTGCAATTACCCTAATTGGCAGGTATCTAGATATGGAATAATAAACCATACGATACCGTTTGAAGCACGAGATCAGGGGACAGAACCCTGGTAGGTTTGATCACAAGTTCTTAATATTGGAAAAAAGACACATCTCAAGGTGGTGCACTTGGATTTTGAGGGATATTGGTCTTTATGATCCCCGTAAAAGAGTGTCCTTTCCAGTTGTGTATGACTTTAATATGTGCTAGGTCACTGGATGGTAGTATTCCATTTACCTCTAAAATATTTTGAAATGTTTTTTTTTTTCAATGGAAGGGTTACTTCTTGAATAAATAATTTATAATATACTCCCGAAAAGTCATCCAGGCCTTGTGCTTTAAGAGCTTTCAAGTTTTTTTTATTGTGTCTGTAATTTTTTCTAAGGTTATTGGGGCGTTTATATTTTCCATTTGGTCTTTTGTAATTTTTGGGAGTTTTAGCTTTTTGAAGAAGGAATCTCTCTTTTCCTCATCGATATTTCGTTTCTTGTATAATTCCTCATAATAGTCTCTGAATACGTTGCAAATTATACCAGGGTCTGATGTAACTGAATCTCCTAGGCCTTTTATTTTTGTAATAGGTTTTAAGTTATTGAATCCTCTTATAAGATTACCCAAGAGCCTCCCTGTTTTGTTTCTGTATTTAAAAAAACCTCTTTGATAGCTTTACTTTTTAGATCCTTTTTTTCTAACCAAATTTTTTCTGCCAGAATGTTTCTCTATTGCTTTTTGATTCACCTATATTTAGTTTTTTATAAGCTTGGCCCAATTCTTTACTTGCCAAATTACTGGCTTTTTTTAATCTGTTAACATACGGTATGATATTACCTGGCAACTCATGACTGCTTTTGAGGTTTCACAGAAAAGGACAGGTTTAGTTTTGTGTATTTCATAATATGCTTCAAAATCTTTCCAGCAGTTTATTATATACTGGTTAAAGTTTTCATTTTGGGTTAGATAATTAGGAAATATCCAGATATTGGGGCTCGCTCTCGTTAGACCAAGATCTATTGTTAGGTATACTGGGGCATGATCTGATACAATTATTTCTCCTCTTTCTGTGTTAGATATTTTGCTTAATAATCCTTCACTTGTTAATATAACATCTATTCTGGAAAACGAGGAGTATACACTTTAGTAAAAAGTGTAATCCCTTGCTATAGGGTTGAATGTTCTTCAGAAACTGGCCATATCCAGGGAGTTCTTTATATATTGCATATTTTTGGCTTGAATATTTGCTTGTGGGGTTCCCTTTTTGAATCCTGACCTGTCTAGACAGGAATCTTGGATTGAGTTCCAATCCCCTCCTTGAATTCAATTGTTACATTTGCACCCCAGTACATTCTGGACTATGTTTTTAAAATAGTGGGGACAGTGGTCATTGGGAATGTATACATTTCCCAAAAGATATATTTTCTCTAAACATTTTATTTTAACGAGTATCATTCTGCCCTCTTCAACCGCCTTAGTTTATTTTATTTCTATTGGGAGATTCTTGTTAATTAGGGTAGCTACTCCCACCTTTTTATGGATAGCTGGTGAGTGTACAGTTACAGTGTCCTACCCAATCCCTTTTTCCGAAAATAATGTACCTTGTGTGGTATAACTTTGATTCCTCGTTGTATTTTGTCCCTGGTAACGATGGCCAGAATTGTCTTCATCTCTCTCTTTATTCCCTTGTCTCTCTTCCATTTGGCTCCTGAAAGACATAAAATGTGAACGGTTCTCTGTATCAGAGAGATCAGAGTTGAAACTCGAAGTGTCACCATATATATTTTTTAAGATAGATCTCTTTGGAATGACATGGTGGAACTGTTCTGCATAGCACTGCTGCTGCTTCCTGGGCAGTGTTTTATAATTTGTCCTTTGGGACATCATAGCTGTTTTTTTTCCATACTGTATGAACACATGGTTCCGCTCATAATCAGTCTGATCCCATTCAAATTTTGAATCTTTCTTAGCCATGATTTTTTTCCCCCATCATATTGATCTTTTTAGAGATCATTATTGGCAAAAGCATCCATAGTTTCAAAATTGGTAAAGTTTCTTCTGTAAAGTTTTAATTTCTGTTTCCAGAGTAAGTTTTTCTTTTATTTTTGTTTGAACAATCAGTTCCATCAATTTGGTGGAACATTCATCCAGAACTTTTTTCCAATTATCCTGAAATTCTTGGTTATGGATCCCCAATGTAGGTAGTTTTTTTTAAATACGTAAACCTCTTGGGATTCTTTTAACCTTGAGGTAATTTTCCAATGTGTTTATGTCCTACCAAAGGTGAATGTCCTGAATTAGAAGCTTTTCCAATTGTGAAAAATAAAATGTTAAGTCAGATGATTCCACTCATAAAATCTCTCTGGAACCATCAAACACGTTCAGCCTTTTAAAATCTCTTTGTGTTATCCGCATTGTTATATACATACAATCTATGTGTAGCTTCATTAGATTGGTCATCATTGGTAACATTCATCTTCAATACATAGAAAAATATATATGGTAATGCAGCAGTTGGCACTCCGGTAATTCAAGTAGATGTAGGTGCTTGTCCCATATGTAATGTGATAGAAGAGCATAACCCATAGGAAATTAAGAGACAGCACCCTGTTATAATCCAAATTGTATATATTGTGAAAAACGGCACACAAAGAGACCCAATGTTTTGGTCCTCAAAGAGGGACCTTCTTCAGGGAATGTATACACACAATGACTATGACCAACATATATAGACAAACTTCAGTGCAGACACAGAGAGAAGCAATTAAAAAATCCAAAAACCCTGCAAATCCAGCATCCCCGGTAATCTCTGATGTCATCCGTCGGGCATAATTTTTAAAAAAAGCTGATTTACGTTGCACACCACGCATGTGCAGTAGGATAGAGATTCCCTGTTTCCATTGCAGTGCATCTTGGTTAGCTAGGTAACCACTCCAAAATAGAATCAGAGCAGGATCATGGTGAAGACGTGTTGCACATGCGCAAAGCAAACTAGATGCTGGATTACACACTATACTAGAACCGTGTTGCCAGAGATACCAAGGGGTGATTTTTGCCTATTCTAACCAGGACTAAGTGAGGTAAGTGAAAGTGAAGAAAATAATGTAAGATGCTATGTACATAATATTGGGGTATTAGAGACAGAGGAAAAAAACAATTAGACAGTTTCTACACCCATATAACTCAAGCAAGGGCATATTGGCATGCAGGAACGCAGAACATAAGCACAATATTCTAGTGGGAGACTCCATCAGTGCCCATCCAGAAGTGCCCTGTTATTCACCGATCTTGACCAGTTGTTCTCACCCAAGGAAGCATCGAAGCTTAAAATCCTCATTAAGCCCTTTGGGCATCATGGTGTTGAGCTCAAAATTGTTTCTAGCTTCCAACTGTCACAAAATTTTATTCCTGTCTCCCCCCACCCCCCGGATAGAGCATTTGCCTGCAGTATAGGCATATATCGTAATGTCGGCAGGCTATGTTTGAACATTCTAAAATACCTGGCCACCGGTTGGAATTTGAACTCGTCATTGTCTCTAGTATCTAAAAGAGCTTTCCTGATAACAGATCTATGCATACTTAACCTCTCTTGCATCATTCTCGTTGGTTTGCTGATATAGTATAAAACGCACAAACAGCAGATAAAATAGACAACATATCTGGACTCACAATTGAGGTAGCTCCTTATTTTAATAAGGTTGCCATTATGGGGATGTGCATTTGTCTTGCCCAAAAAAGCATGTACTGACAATTTGTGTTGTCATCACATTTATTTACACCTGTGCCCTTGATACCCAGGTAGTGGCAGTCGCATATTTAGATGTAGGGTCTGATTGTGTAAGGAAATCACAAAGGTTCCGGCCCCTCTTGAAGCAAAACAGAGGTGGATTTTCAAAATGCTTCCCAATCTTTTTATCATTGGCAAGCACATGCCAATCTTTTGAAATACTCATCTTAATGATTCCTGAAGCTATACTATATCTACTGTTGACATTGAAACACTTAATCTCCTTGGATTTTACAATTGAAGCCAGGAGATCACTCCTGGACCCAGCTCTGGCTTTTACTAGGGCTGAATTAATCTCTTGTTTGTCATAACCCCTATCTAGGAATCTTTTAGTCATTGTCTGAAGAGCGTAATCAACCTCACTCGGATCGCTTGTTATTCTCCTTACCCTCAAGAGTTGGGAATAGGGAAATCCCCTCTTCAGGGGTACAGGATGATGGCTAGTAGCCAGGAGAAGAGTATTTGTCTCTGTTGGTTTATAGAATAACCTGGTGAGTAAGCGATCTAGCTCCTTGTATACCTATGTGTCAAGGAAAGTTACTTCCGTCTTGCTGTGGCACATGGTGAATCAAATGTTGACGGAATCAGATTAAGGTATCTCCAAATACTAGTATCTCCATCTGGGTGATCCCCCACCACCCCGAGGCCAAGAAGATATTATTGATATATCTCATATAGTGACTGATGTGTTGTGCATATGAGGAGTCATTAAGGAAGTGTGTCTGTTTGTATACATCCATATATAGTTTGGCATACGATGGGGCCATATTGGACCCCATTGCTGTAAGTAGATCTTCTCAAATTTAAAGAAGCTTTTATTCAGCACTACCTGTATTTCCATCAACAGAAGAAATTCTGCTGGCGGACCACTGTATCTGCTCAACTGATTTCGGACTGTCACATGACCCTGCAGTGTCATTTGACACAGCTCCAAGGTAAAGGGAGGGGGCGTGAGCACCAGGGCAGGCAAGACAGGGGGGCATAGTAGCAAAAGTTTGCACTCCCCTGTGTTAGATCATTATTGATTATATCTGTGGTATCACTTATGGAGGATGGCATCCGAGTCACCATAAGCTGAAGATAGAAATCTATAAACTGTGACAAAGTGTGGCACAGTGACCAAAATAATCAGTCTCCCTGGAGGTGATATCATGGAACAATGCATTTTAGGCAGCCTATATAAGACTGGCATGATAGGGTGAGTTTGAATTAAGAATTTGCCTGTCTCTTCTGTTATCCATCTGTTATTAATGCCAACTTGAATGATCGAGTCAATGTCCCGTTTGTAGTGGATTGTCGGATCTCCTATGAGTAGTTTATAGTGCTCAGTGACTGCCAGCTGTCTTAAGATTTCTTCTCGACATTGGGTGTACAACATAACAAAAATGTCACCTCCTTTACCGGCGGCTCTGATGATTATCTCCTTATTGTCTTGAAGTGACTTTAGGGCCTATCACCCCTCATGGGAGAAATTCTAACCCGAAGAGCAGGTCTGCAGTGGAGGGCAGAATGTAGACAGGCTTAATATGAAAAGCTCTCTTCAATTAACATGTTGGTTCTTCTTCTTCACCATCACAGATACAGTAGATGTCATATCCCGAATGATCTGAAGTTTGGCACTATTCCAGTCCTGAGTGTTACAGATACCAGTAGAGTGTTCCTTAGATCTTAAAAAATGTTTGATCAATAATCATTTTCTGCAAAAAAAGATTAAGGTCTTTAACCCACTCAAACTTGTTTAGTTTATGTGTGGGTGAAAATGAAAATCCATTTTGCAGGATGTTAGTTTGATCCTGAGAAAGAACAACATCAGATAAATTTATAATAGTTAATTGTCCTGTTACCGCCGGGAGCGTTGTGTGTTCCCCCTGTAAGCGAATCGACTGCGATCTCTGAGTTGACGGTTTTTCCCACCACGTTCTCCTCCTCGGCCGCGTTGTGCAGCACCTCTGCCTAAAAAGGTCCTCTGCATCAGATCTATAATGATATCCGACTCCTAATCTGATGAGTCCACATCTGATGTTGTTGCTCCTGAGGAAATATTTGCAGAAACATCATAAGCTGCATTAACATTTTTTGATCTTTCTGCCTCTGTTCCATTTATACATTGTTTTTGCTTAATAATCTGCCCAATCCATGCAAACTTCTTTTTTTATATTAACAATGTCTTCTTCATATTTTACAAGTTCAGATTCAATCTGGTAACTAATGGTGCATCCAGTACGTCACGATTTTTCCTGGATTGATCAATTTGTTTTGTAACCTCAGCTAGAACACATTCATCGTTTTCAATCAATATATTCATAAGTGCAATGGAACAATCACTAAGTACATTTTCCCATTTTCCTTTGAGTGTAGGTTCAGAAATTCATAAACTGAAAAGGTTTGTAATCTTAAGACTTTGGAATGAATTTATTCTGGACATAACGTTCCAGAGCGGTTTTATTCCACCAAGTTCTGACTCGCTTCTGTAGAAGTAATTTAAGATTTTTAACACTCTCTTTCCCTTTAGGAGTGGGAATTACAATATCTGAACTAGTATCTTCTGTCATAGAAAAAATAGTGTCTGCTTTAGCCAAGCATTGCTGCTCACTTTTCTTAAAATCCATAATGATGTTAGCAAAAGGTGGAGCCGGTATCAAGAACTGACAAGCTGTAGATAATAGATAGACACAAACAGACAGATACCACATACACGAGAGGACTCAAAAAGCACTACTACCACATGATAATAATATCCACGCAATAAACCTGTCTAATACAGGGCAGTGCTCCCTTTAGTAAAGGTAACACTAGTAACAAACAAGAAAAGTGGTAAGTCCTACAAGAAAGGACCACCAGAAACTCCACACTGGGGCACTCTTAAAGGTGGGTACAAAAATAATAAATTTATTAAGCAAACTGTAGACAAGAACAATGCTAACAAACAAGAATAAAAGCACTAAAAAAACATATAGGGGACCATCTCATATACACATAAAAGAACTAATATTTCAAGGAGTATAAATGTGTTTCTATAATGTATTATCAAATGTGCATATAAATGGTCTAACCGCAATAAGGTTAACTTAACTGCCAATGGAGACAACAGACATGGCTTTCCCAGTGCTGGGGAAGAGAGCAAACATAATGCATTCCCACCCAACTCAAAGATGCAGCTGACCTGTGAATGATGAGCACGAATGAATTAGGGCAATAGGAATATGCTGCAGATAAAGGGCTACAGCCTGTATAAAGCAATAGCTTAGATGAAACTACAGCAGAAATAAATGTACAATATGCAGCATGCTATACAATGTAGTTCCTAACTTGCAGTAGTGTAACAGATACCACATACACACCTATAATCACTTGATATCAATAGGATTGGTAATAAATTCCTCTCTAATAAGAGAAGCCAATCGGTGCTCAGGGATAGAGCATAATAATCACAAAAAGAAAAAAAGAAGTCCCATAGAGAGTACTCACAATATCCAAAAATATATAGCACAATTTTATTAAAGTCTAACATCATACATAAAACATGTATTAAAAACCGCAGAAAGCAGACTGGACCCTACGGAGAATATAATGCTGATGCTTCAAATCCAACTTCTAATGAAGGCTGCAAAACCACAAGCTCTATTACAATAAGAGTTATTCCCAAGGGATAAATAGCTCTGGGTAACTAAAGACCCTAAGATCAAAAGACAGGCCGGTCATGAATAAATAGGCATGATATTGTGTCTATGGGAAACTACTAACTAAGCATCTTAAAATCTGAATTTCTCAGAGTAATCTCCTTTATAATAATGGAACAGATATATATCTCAAGGCAGAATATAAAACCATTTTTTACACAATGCACTTTTACAAAGATCAAGTCTGATAACAAGAACATAACACTTTCACAGTTGCAAAAATGCTAAAAGATTGAACTGATGTTCAAAGCTGTACTGGCAAGCAGACAAATATGTCCAGCATATAGCTTAGCAAAAATATCATTTGATGCAAAGTCCTGAAAATATACAGCCCACAAAGGGCAAATATAGTCCTTAGTGAAATATTAACGATAGTCCAGCAACAATAGAGGATAAGTGTTGGTATACTTATCATTCCCAGTGGACTGTGTCCAGGATAGCTGCAGAGAATAATCAGCTCTGCAGTTCAAAAAAGGAAAAAAACTAATGTTCCACATATCAGAAAAAAGGCTGAATTAACCTCTCCACAGCTGGTAGTGCAGAGCTTGTGAGCAGTGGACAAAACCGCATTGTCCCGGTAGTGCGTTCACTCTGCATATGTTTTACCTGAAAGCTTCTTAATGGAGTGAAAAGTTAATCACACAATGGCAGCTATTTAAATGTATATGCAGGCTTAGTTTGGCGCGCAGAAGATGATAGGGGCGCGTTTGAAGCACGTGCTTGATTACAGGATACGAACAGAGCTGTAAGGCAGCGTTATAGTCCAGATGAAACTCAGGGTCTCCCTTCATGAAGTGCTACTGCACATGTGTGGAATAACATGCATCATCAGTTGGAGGCGTGATGATGTGCTGCATGGACAACTTCTCCGGAGCAAAGCTGAAAAATAGCTGACTAATATGACGCAGAGGAAAGGGGTGAATCCGGAGTGACAACAAACAGCCCAATGACGTCAGATCCCAAGTTTGAACAGCGTAGCTTTATTGACAACACACAGATGAAACAGCAGGCTGCAGCACAGCCTCCTCCTCTTCGCGTTTCACGCTCTACTGGCGCTTCGTTTCACGAAGGAGGAGGCTGTGCTGCAGCCTGCTGTTTCATCTGTGTGTTGTCAATAAAGCTATGGTGTTCAAACTTGGGACCTGACATCATTGGGCTGTTTGTTGTCGCTCTGGATTCACCCCTTTCCTTCCACATGACTACATTGCCGGATGCACGCTGCGGGATCAGTCATTGAAGAATCGTTGGACCCAGGACGGATGAGCTGACAGGGGTAAGATTGCCGTTTTGCCCCTGAGCCCCGACCTTTCTAGTGGTCTCCTCACATTCTCTGTACTTTCCCTCCAGCCTGGCACACTTTTCCAGTGTTTTTCACTATTCAGCGCCAGCCAAAAGAGCGCATGACAGTTAAACATTTCTGAACTAATATGACGCATCCTCCATCAGCTGATCAAACAGATATCTTGTGCTGTATGTCTTGCTTTAAGTATTTCTGTGCATACGTAAAATGAAAGTATAATTTTGATGCCGCAGGACTTCAGCTGATAATCTGCTACTGACCTTTTGCTTCATCAGCACTGGGGGATGTGGTATGGCTTCTCTCCAGAAAGAAAAAATGAAAATGACAGAAACAATACATGAGTAATGGGGAAAAAAAACACATAATGTAATCTGTATCAGATGATTAAATAAACAGACTATAGATGATATTAAATCCAGATACAATTCCCAATAGCTTAAATGAAAATAAAATAGAGATCAAGAAAGACATTCTCTATGATATACAAAATAATATATGGAGAGACGCAGGACAGAATCCCTATTGATGCACTCACTTAAAATAGAAATCCAAGTTTTATTAATATTTGAAAACAACACTGACTAATTAAAACCTGATAATAGCACATGTTTTGCCACAGCTAGTCCTGGTGTGCAATCTAAAGGGCTTCTAGTATACCCTATTTGATCACTAAGATAGTAATTCAGATAGTGATCTAGGTGTTAAGGGCCAGATATAGTATAGCTCTGATGTTAATAAAAAGGTCAAGGTCAGACCTCTGTGAAAAGGCACTTGTATGTATAAATGTACATGGAGAGGTGTGGGGTTACAGAGGGAGAACCAGGGGAAGGAGGGGGAGGAGAAGGAGACAATACTGAATGAATTACAGATAGTGAACCTGACATCCATTACCCTTACATCTGCACAGGAATCAGCCCTAAAGAAAGGACTTTCCTTTACCCCATCCTGCAATCTAAACCTCTTTGATTGGGTCAAAGACATTCATCTTTTTTGCCGGAAATTAGCCTTACAAAAAATGTATAAAAGAAAAGAACAATCCACAATACCGTCTGATTTCCTCGAAACCGCCAGTGAAACAGACCTTGAAGCCTATAGGAATATTGTGGCTTTAGAAATTGAAGGCAACAGAGTCTTAGGCCAAGGTCCTTTCACGTCCCTGAGACCCAAAAGTCATTTCACACCACACATGAGTTTAAACACTAATATTGATATGTTCATCAAATTAGTTGTGAAAGATCTTGAACAATTACTACCTGGGGGAGGTACTGATAATATGACATTGGTGGAAAAAAACGCCTTACAAGAACTCAGTAACCTCAGGGGAGTAATCATAAAACCCTCCGATAAGGGAGGGAATATTGTACTCATGGAGGAGGAAAAATATATGTCTGTGAAAATCTAAGACTCCTAGGTGACAGAACTTGCTATCGAGTTCTACAAGAAGATCCCACTAGAATCTTTCACAGGGAACTACAATCCATTCTAAAAGAAGGTCTCACTAATAAAGTGACAATCGAACAAGAATATAATAATATGCTAGTGAATAAACCAAAAGTAGCCACTTTCTACACCATCCCCAAACTCCACAAGGATGCTAAAAATCCTCCAGGGACACCGATAGTATCGGGTATGGAGTCTTTGAGCAAACATGTCAGCGCATATCTTGATTTGGTTTTGAGACCCTTTGTAGTGAGCCTTCCATCAGATACTAAGGATACCACCGATATCCTTAGGAAAATTGATGGGATTCAGGTAACACCAGACACGTATTTGGCATCTTTGGATGTAGAATCCCTATACACCAGTATACAACACCCAATAGGCCTTGCAGCAGTGACATTTTTTCTAAAAGCCAGAAGTAATGAACACAGAGACCATAACACCTTCATAGTCAAACTCTTGGAATATGTGTTGACACATAATTTCTTCCTTTTTAAAAATAAGTATTACCACCAACTCCAGGGTACGGCCATGGGCACAACATGTGCCCCCACATATGCCAACATGTACCTGGGTTGGTGGGAGGAAGTCAGTGTTTTCACTCAAACCATGTCAGAGTTTACACAATATGTGGAACTCTGGTCTCGCTATATTGATGATGTGCTGGTGGTGTGGAGTGGCACCAAATAAATGTTCTTATCCTTTGTAAACATTCTGAATCAGAATGCACATAATTTGAGACTAACATACGACATCAGTCAGGAATGTATCACCTTTCTTGATCTGGACAATTACAAGGATGATATGGGCCTACTCCACACCACAGTACATACAAAAGTCACTGCGACCAACAACTTACTTCTGGCATCGAGTCACCACCCACTACCCTTAATACATGGTATACCGACGGGGCAATTCCTACGAGTTAGAAGGAATTGCTCCTCGTCCAAAAAATTTGAAATTCAATCTGCAATAATGAAAACTAAGTTCCTCAACAGAGGATACAGCCGTTCTTTTGTAAAAAGGGAGTGACAACTCCTCTAAACAGCCAAACGCATGTAGAAAAAATAAAAAACTTTATTGAACAAACAAGTGAACAGCAGCCATAGTCATCCTCTGACGCGTTTCGTCCGGGTCACGGACTTTTTCAAAGAGTAACTCCCTATGCCTGGGATGATCTCTATATAGGGTGTACTGCACTATGATTGGCCATAGTGGTGTGGAGGGTAAAAACCTCTCACCTGCTGAATAATGTGTATTAGCTAGTTTCATACACACCCATAGCGAGATCATTACATTTAAGGCACAACACCAAGTGAAAAATTACATAAATAATCCCAAAAAAGAAATTTTTTTCACCTATCTCTTCTACTTCCTGCTGGAGCACACGAGGACACCACCGTACAGCAGACTGCTGAGCAACCCCTCAACCAGCACTCTGGCAGTTCACACAAGGAGTCGTGAGTACTGACCGCTGGGTTTAGTCCGGGACACAGGGCGTGGGTGAGGCATATTGCTACTGGTTGGGGTTTATTTTCGGGCATTTCCCTGGACGTGCCCGCAGGTATCTCCCCCGGTTAAAAGCCCCCCGCCCTGCTTTAGTCTGTACGGCTAAATCTGGGTTGCTTATTGTCTTTACAATTTAAAGGATGTCCACCTCTTGCTACCAGGGACTTGCATAAATTGAACCACCACGGTTTTGGTAGCCACAGTATCCCGAGGGGTTCGCTCCCCTATTTCTTATGTAAAAAGGGATTACAAACGAGCAAAAACAAACAGACAGGGGGACACTTCTTTATTCTAAGAAACCCGAACACGAAGGCACCCAACCTATACAAATAATAGGGACCTATAATAAGCAATGGAGACAAATCAGAAATACGCTCAATCAGCACTGCAACGTCCTCGTAGAGGATGATGATTTAAAAAAAGTCTTACATCCCCAGGCATCCATAACATATTGACGCCCACCAAACCTTGCGGACCGATTAGTGCACGGTCACTACCAAAGCCATAACACTACAACGTGGCTGGATGCCAACAAAGTAGTAGGTACTTATTGGTGCAGTGCCTGTAAGGCATGCAAATATATTCAACCTTCAAAACAGTTTAATGGATCATGCGGGAACAAACAATATAGCATGAGAAATTTTATTAACTGCAAGACTGAAGGGGTAATATATTTGGCAACGTGCAAATGTGGGATGAAATATGTGGGAAAAACATCAAGGGAACTACGCAGGAGAATCCTGGAACACATAGCACAGTTAACACCAAGAAAGACGTGCTAGTTGCGAGACATATAAACTCCATTCATGGGGGTGATGCCTCCAATTTGTCCTTTCAGGGCATTGATCTCATCAAATTAGGAATCCGCAAAGGGGATTTAGACATAGCCCTTCTTAAGAAAGAATCCCAGTGGATATATACCCTGGGAACACTATCACCAAAGGGTCTTAATGAAGGATTTGTGTATAGCGCTTTTCTCTAAATCTTCTAACTCTATAGATGTATTTTTCACCAATGCATACATTCCATGCATATTGAGTATGTACACTTTTTTAAAGCATCTTGATCTTTCTGTGCATTTTTAATATTTCTGCCATTTTCCAGAATTGTAAATCTCCCCTCCCTTGTAGTCATACATACATATGAGTCTACAAGAGCAGGTGAGATAATAGACCACTCCCTTACTTTGAAATTCATCATTAAGATACAATGGTAAAGTCTCTACTGCTGGTCTTAAAAAAAAATGTCGAGAAATTTGCAGACTGGTTCACAAAGCCCTCCGATTCCCTACACAATTGGACGGCCCTGTGTGTGAGAAATATTTTTGTATATTTTAGGGAGTAAGTAAAACGTAAGGATGACTGGGCATTTGGAATTGAGTCCATCCAGTATACTTCTGTAATGACTCCCTCTGAAAATGCTGACTGTAAAATACAGTTAATTTCTTTTTTAAATTTTGCAGTGGTATCATTAGAGAGTTCAAGATAATATGTGAGGTACTTTAAACACCTCTCTCATACATAGGTTGGGGCCAAATAACTATATTACCTCCCTTGTCTGCTGGTTTTATCTCTACTGTAGAGAGTTTACGGAATTCGGTCAGCCCCAACCACTCTGCTTTCGATAGGTTACCCGGTCCTGAATACATTAGTAAATTCTGTATATCTGTTGATACCAAGTTGGAGAAAAGCTCAACCGAAGAGCAGGTCTACAGTGGATGGCAGAATGTAGACTTAGGCTCAAAGTGAAAAGCTCCCTTCAATTCACATGTTGGTTCTTCTTCACCATCACAGATGGACATCATATCCTGAATGATCTGAAGTTTGGCACTATTCCAGTCCTGAGTGTTACAGATACCAGTAGAGTGTTCCTTAGATCTTGAAAAATGTTTGATCAATAATAATTTGCTGCAAAAAAGATAAAGGTCTTTAACCCACTCAAACTTGTCTAGTTTATGAGTGGGTGAAAATGAAAGTCTGTGTTGCAGGAGGTTAGTTTGATCCAGAGAGTACGACATCCGATAAATTTATAACAGTTAATTGTCCTGTTAACGCCGGTAGCGTGTTGTGTTCCCCCTGTAAGGGAACGACTGCAGTCTCCGAGTTGATGGTTTTCCCCGCCGCATCCTCCTCCTCAACCGTGTTGTGCAGCACCTCTACCTAAAAAATGGTCCTCTGCAATAGCTCTATAATGATATCCGGACTTCTAATCTGATGAGTCCACATCTGATGTTGTTGCTCCTGAGGAAATATTTGCAGAAACATCATAATCTGCATTAATTTTTTTTGATCTTTTTGCAGTTAAGGACCTGTTTTATCTTCATAGTTGTACCACTGTGTGGATGGTTGTTCGTGGGTCCTTGTTGCATAAACTGACAATTGGTACAACCTCTACACTGGTATGCCCCTGGCTTCATTGCCAGCCAAGTCTTCTTTTTACCATATTTGTCAATGGGATTTGCGCTGGTAATCATATCTCCTATACTCGGACCACGTCGGAAGCAGAACAGAGGTGGTTCCTGTATGATCTTGCCAATCCGGTCGTCCTTGACTAAGATGTGCCAGTTCTCTTTTACACACAGTTTCAGACTGTTGGAAGCCATGCTAAAGGTACTCACAATGTTGAATCTATTGGAGATGGAAGTTGCAACAGCCAGAGCTAGAAGTGTTTCTCTGTCAATTTGACTAACCCTTTGTAGGGCAGCATCAATTTCAGTTGGACTGTAACCCCTCTCATAGAACTGTGCTGCCATGAGTACTAGTGCATTCTGCATCTCATCTTGGTCACTCGTGATCCTTTTCACCTTCAATAGTTGAGAGAAAGGGAGGCCCCTCTTTAGGGGCAATGGATAGTGGCTTGTTGAAAACAAAAGTGAATTTTTGTCCATTGATTTGCGGTATAGCTTTGTAGCTAATGATCCACCACTCTTGTAGACCAGTGTCCAGAAACAGGATTTCCGTGGTGCTATGATTTAGAGTAAAGCGAATAGTAGAGGGGATATTGTTGAGGTACTGCACAAACTCTAAAAGGGCACCTTCAGTGCCGTTCCAAAGGATAAAGATATCATCAATGTAGCGAACATATTTCTTTATATGGTGTGCATTAGGTGCATCACCTAGGATGTGTTCTCTCATAAAGATCCATATAAATGTTCGCGTAGGTCGGCGCCATATTTAAGCCCATGGCTGTGCCCGAGAGTTGTAAGAAAAACTTATCTTCAAATTTAAAGAAATTCTTATGTAGAATGACTTCCACCAATAATAATAGGAATTTAGTGGGGGGACCTTGCTGCCCATTAAACTCCTCAAATTTACTGCGAACCGCATCAAAGCCTTCTGTGTGCGGAATGTTCGTATAAAGGCTAGATACATCTACTGTAGCATCACAAAAATACAGTCCATCACATTGAATGGCAAATCACTCAGTTGACCCATGAAGTCGGTTGTATCCTTGATGAAAGAGCCCATACTCGCAACCATTGGCTGCAGATAGAAATCCACATAATGGGCAAGAGGATGACACAACGACCCACGAGCCGAGGTAATAGGTCTCCCAGGGGGCGAGACAAGAACATGTGTACCTTCGGGAGAATGTATATATGTAGAACTTACTGATTTCCTTGGATATCCACCCATTGGTGACACCAAGAAGAATAATGGCATCAATTTCTCTTTTGTATATGTTTTTAGGATCACCGGTCAGACATTTATAATGGCTAGCATCAGCAAGCTGTCTTTCAATCTCCTTTCTGTAGTCATAGTAGTTTAACACCACGATGCCCCCTCCCATTTCGGCCGCCCTCACTATAATGTCCTTGCTGTTCCTTAGCGTTTTAAGGGCCAAACGCTCGTCAAAAGTCACATTATGAAAACTGTTTTTCTGATTGAGAATAGCACGTGATTCTTTTCCCAGAAGGTTCCCGAAATGCAGAGATTATAGTTGCTTGGTTGGGGATCAAATGTACTCTTTGCTTTAGAGGGGTTTGTAGACACATGGGCACCCTCGGATGAGGCCACAGACTTACTGAAGAAGTCCTTGAGTTTGAGGTGCCTGTGTAATTTGAATAAATCCACTTCCAATTTAAAGGCGTCCTGAGAGTGGGTGGGCACAAAAGATAAACCCTTTTGTAGTATACTTATTTCCGCGGTAGTCAGGGTATGTCCAGAGAGGCTGTAAATCACTGTCTCACTGATGGCGTCTTGGTTCCTCTGGACATCTTGCTCTCCCTTTCTGGATACCGCCGCCCTGTGACCCCCTCTCCTGATTGTTCTCCGGGGTTTGTTCCATGTGACGGTGGTCTGGCTTGGCCTCCACTGCTGGGCCGTAAAAAAGACTCCATTGTGCCACTGTCTGGGGCATCTGAAAGGTCGGTATCACTGGTGGTATGTCCCGTCTTAGTGGACGTGCCACGTCTAGAGCGTGGATGAAAATGATGCTGCCCACTTCTGCCAGCCGCAGCCTCTCCCAACCCAAGCAACCAGCTGTATACATTATGCTCTTTATAATAATTGGTAACCGCATCTTTTCTTTCTTAAATTTGATCAAGTTGTCACGGTAAGCATCCACCGTTGTTTGTAATTTATCTATCCAGTTGGTACTGGTGTCCCTCGTCAGAATGTCCCCATGCTTGTTATTGATACTCTCAATGTCCCTTTTAACTCCTTGCTGGATTGATCAATCACAAGGATCATAAGGCCAAACGAACATTTATTCAAAATAACAATCCAGCGTTTGCAGAACTCGATGTCACTTCTACCTATTGTGGGTTGATTTTTAACCCTAAAACCCCTGGGAAACATTTTCTTTGTGGTAATGGATAGTGTGAACCCCATGTAAATAGAAGTCCACAGCTTTCTCAGGTCCCACAACTGACTCAAAAGAATCTGTAATCCGTATCTTTGCAATCTCAGCATCACTGAAACCCGCCGTGTCAGATAAATTAGAGAAAACCCCGAAAAGTCTGTAAATTAATCCATGGTGCATACACAAAGAAGACGTCACGAACAAAATCACAAGATGTAGAAAATACCGTAGGCAAAAATAATCCAATATAAAACACTTCAAGGCTTAGCCACAGCCAGAGGTGTTAACAGTACAGGAGTAGGTGCACAACTCATAAATAATGATAATACAAAAAAGCAGTAGGCACACACACTATATATATATAGTGCAGAATAAATGAGTTCTTCAGTATTAGGTGATACCTTTTTTATTGAACTAACAACTTATGTCATAGGACAAGCTTTCGAGAGTTCTCCTCTCTTCTTCAGGTCTGCAATACTCAAAGGTATCACCAAATACTGAAGAACTCATTTATTCTGCACTATCGCAACTGGACTAACACGGCTATTTTCTGCTTATATATATATATATATATATATATATATATATATATATATATATATATATATATATATATATTGTAGTAGTTATTAAGATAGTGCCACTCCTCAAAAAAGAGAAAAACAACAGTTCAGCCCTTGAAAAAGATCCTTTATTTAATCAAAAAGTCAAATCTGTCCCACTAGGAGAGAATGATATAAGACAAGTCTTAGCATAAGGTAATTATTATTCTGGTGGTTTTGAGCTACTAGAAACAGAGCAACAAGTAGTACATGGGGATGTCCCACAAAAACAGTGCATCAAAAAACCATACGTGCAATGACTCAAATTAATGTTCATCTGTAATGCATACAAAATTGTTATACTGTGTAAATACAGGCATACCCCGGTTTAAGGACACTCACTTTAAGTACACTCGCGAGTAAGTACAAATCGCTCAATAGGCAAATGGCAGCTCACGCATGCGCCTGTCAGCACGTCCTGAACAGCAATACCGGCTCCCTACCTGTACCGAAGCTGTGCGCAAGCGGGGAGACTATAGAGCCTGTTACAGATGCGTTATTTACATCAGTTATGCACATATATGACGATTGCTGTACAGTACATGCATCGATAAATGGGAAAAAGGTAGTGCTTCACTTTAAATTTTCACTTTACATACATGCTCCGGTCCCATTACTTACGTTAATGCGGGGTATGCCTATATATATATATAGACCTGTCTAAGACATGCAAATGAATATACAGGAATATTTACAGTTGCTTTATGATTTACTGTGGAGGGTTTTAGTCACTTTTTTACCCACCATAATCTTAATAGTCGTGGTGATTACCTACTCTTATCTCATTTGAGCAAATGTCAGCAAGCCAACCTCACACTGATGATACCCATCAAGGTTGAAACATGTCTGTGAGTGGGTTAACTGACTTTGCATCTCCCAAGTCCTTGCTTAAAAGCTGTGTTTAAAGCAGCATGCATTGACTAAGGGTTGCTCATGTAATGTGAGCATGAGATAAAAAGTGTCACTGTGTGCTCATTTGCATGTCATTTCCCAGAATCCCTTGCTGCAGTGGAAGTGCTGTTTGCTGGGTGATAATGGTGAAAGACAGGGTTGCAGACCTGTCTAAGACATGCAAATGAATATACAGGAATATTTACAGTTGCTTTATGCTTTACTGTGGAGGGTTTTAGTCACTTTTTTTACCCACCATAACCTTAATAGTCGTGGTGATTACCTACTCTTATCTCATTTGAGCAAATGTCAGCAAGCCAACCTCACACTGATGATACCCATCAAGGTTGAAACATGTCTGTGTGTGGGTTAACTGACTTTGCATCTCCCAAGTCCTTGCTTAAAAGCTGTGTTTAAAGCAGCATGCATTGACTAAGGGTTGCTCATGTAATGTGAGCATGAGATAAAAAGTGGCACTGTGTGCTCATTTGCATGTAATTTCCCAGAATCCCTTGCTGCAGTGGAAGTGCTGTTTGCTGGGTGATAATGATGAAAGACAGGGTTGCAGACCTGTCTAAGACATGCAAATGAATATACAGGAATATTTACAGTTGCTATATATATATATATATATATATATATATATATATATATATATATATATATATATATATATATATATGCCGAAATAACGTGAGAAGAGATCCGAGCAAAACCAGCAAATGACATTTCAGTTTTGCTTTACTTTGGATGGGCTCCATTTTTGCGGTCATGTAGTCAATAACAACCCCGAAAGCAAATGGACACTGGAGCCGAATACACACAATACAGTCAAATCAAATGTTCGTGGGTGTCGAATCCTTGTGCCCACCCTATTGAATAGCTAAATAAAGTTAAACTCCTCTCATGTTCCACCTCAATATGTTTACAAACTAAAGCATAATGCTCCTATTTTAAAATGAAAAGCATCAGTCAGTCAGATAAAATAAGTCCCTGCCATTGATTGTATACATCTTGCTTGGTGCTGCAGCTTTAAATGAGAATCTGATTACCCCAGTCAGTGGCAATTAATAAACTAAATCAAAAACACTTTTCTATGTCGGATAACTTTGATTAGCTTTAAAATGCATTGATAATATCATTCAAATAAATCCTTTTTACACCACTATCTGTCCTAAACCAATTAACAAGTAGTTAAGTTTCATTGCCTGCTTCCTTTTATAGCTCACTTTTTTTTCTAATGCCTGCAGACAATTAAAGGTGTGAGTTGTAGCCAAGATGCTCTGCATGGAGCTTCCTACTGCCTTTATGTATGTATATCTTTATTTATATAGTGCCGACAGTGTACTCAGCGCTTCACAAAGACAGTACAGTATAGGGAATTATAATACAATAAACGGAGCAAAGTCAGACAATAGGAAAGGAAATCCCTGCCCCAATGACGGAGAGCTTATAATCTAAGTGGTGTGTTGGGAGTCTTACAGAGACAGGTGAGGGAATAAGTGCAGTAGATGGCAGTGCTTGGCCATAATGGTCGGTAGGAGTGACTGTGGGTGTACTGCTGCGGCACAGTTTATTCGAGCATTTGCCCGTTCTGTGCCGCAGCAGTAGCCTGGCGCGCGCCCGAGAGTGACGGGCGCGCGCCGAAGCAACGGAAGAGCGCCCTCCGATCGGGGCGCTCTCCCTACCGCTGCCGGGTCCGCCGGGTCCCCCGGAACCCCCTGCCGCTGTCCCGCGATCGCGGGACACCAGGGCTCCCTCGGGGAGCCCCTGGACGCGCGTGCAGGGGGCGCACGCTCCCGAAGACGCGTGACCGCGCGTCTATGACGCGCGGCACGCCGAGGGGCGGCCACTAGCAAGCCGGGAAATCTCCCGGCTTGCGGATCTGGCCGCAGTGTAATAAACTGTGTCGCCAGTGTAGGACAGTAACCATGAGTGCAGGCTATTGGGATGCTTCTTTTGCAAGGGGAGTTTTAAAGTTGGTCGGTATTAAATTAGATTGGTTAACACCTGTAAGGGGGTCACCCCGGTTCCCCTGATCTTCCTTTGCCCCCTGCCTTACCCCTGTGGCAGTGGGGGAAGGGGACGGCGACTTCTCCCGGTGGGCACCACCATCTCTGTTGTGGCACGAGGTTCGAGCAATGCGCAGAGGTTGGCACGGGTAGCGGTGGCCATTAAGAGTGTGCAGGAGCTCTGGGAAGTTGCGCAGGCGCAGTTGAGCGTAGCGGTGGCCATTACAGCTTCGCACAGGCGCAGTAGAGATCGCGCACGCGGTCCCCATAGGAAAGAGGTCCTGAGTGGACTACGATTCCCAGCAGCCTCTGGGGACTGCCCTATGATCCCCGTCACATGCAGTCAGACAGCCACTAAGGCTGACAGATTCTCATGCTGCAAAGAAGATACAATGTTGTGTGCAGACAGGGATTGTTCAGTCAGGCTGAGGACACAGAGGGGGAAAGAGGGGGGCAGAGAGCTGCGAGCTTCTGCCCTAGGCCAGAAATCCCCAGGCTAGAGTTGAGGCCCTTACTCCCCACTAGTGAGGGTGGGTGGTCACAGGGACAGGCCCTAGGATAGGAACCTGTCACATTAGAGAGAGAGAGAAGACCGGGAAGGGGAAGAAAAAGGAGCTCAGTGTGTAGAGAGGCAAGTAGCCTCTACACTAGGCCTCATACCCCTGGCCCAGTTATTATCTTTGCCCCAGTTTGTTGGTTGCTTCAGGGACAGGACTTAAGGAAGGAGATCTGCCCCTTTAGCTGTTTGGTTAGTTAAGGAAGCACTCAGTGGCGCGCAGCCTGATTCCTGGTTCTGGGATCAGACCCTCAGTTATATAGAGACTATCTTTACGGAGGCCACGCCAAGCAGTGACTGCGGCCTGCTGGCTGCAGACGACACCCTGCAAGGTATAGACGGTACGGTGCAAGTAGGTGATATTATCCACGCCGGAATTCACCCCACGCGTAGGAGGACATCACGTCGGATCAGGCAGATCCAATCCAGTTGTGTTGTGGCACCCGTGGCTGGAGCCTGGGCAGGTATCTATAAGTAGTGCACCAACACGTCAAGGGATAGCGCTATCTCCAACACACGTGGGTGGGATTGGACATAATGTACTTTGGGGAATACCTATGTTGATGTGTGCACCCGGTGCACTTCCATGTGTGTGGTTATATGCATCTTGCTGTGTGGTACAGGGTACCGGTGTTATTAGTAGTTGCAATAGTAAAACAGTTGTTAGCATACACTGTGTGCGTGTCTTATTATTGTGGTTCCTGTAAGAGGACCATCCCACTCAGGTGGGAACCCATACAGGTGGAGGCGCTGTGTTCGACGAATTATCAGGTAACCACAGGCTCCCAGTGGCGGAGTTCAGGTCTTCTGTGAGCCTATCAGGTAACGCACCACACCCGGTAACACAAGTGTATTTCCCCACAAGGTCCCTATCTGCGATTGGGGGGGGGGGAGGTGTTACACACCATTAGCAGGGAAAGTGGTGGCAGCGAGGCATGGGCGTGAGCAGGTGTGTATATTGCTGCGTTCAGAATTAGGAGATATATCCCCAGCAGCAAAAAGAGGGAGTAGAGAGAGAGAGGATTTGTGGGGGTGTATAAATAATGGTGCAGTGTATGGGCACAGGCATAGGTGGAGGAGAAGAGAGATGAAGAAATGTGGATAGATACAGGGGAGTGGGGAAGTTAAAAAAAAAAAAGTTTACAAAGAAGTGAGAAAACAGCAGACAGAAAAAGCAAAAGGGAGGGCATAATGAGATGCCAGAAGAGAGAGGTAGGAGAAAGTTTCCAGGTATTGGAAGATAAGAAGAGTAGGAGTTGAAAGAGCAGATGTATAAATCAGGCTTGGTACTGTAGGTCAGTGTAGCACTCTAGATTAAGCAGCATCTTAGAAACCGAGTCTATAGATTTGTAAAAATTGTCAGAGTATTTACAAAGTCAAGCTCTCACAATTGCAGGGTTGTTGTTGAAGTGCAGAGTCTAGTTATTCTTACAGTCTTCACCTCCAATTCTAACTCCAATGTTAGCTCCACAGACAGTTCATGTGTGACACTTAAGATCTTACACATCCATATGGCACAGCCAAGATAGACTGACTTAAATACTCTAAACAGATTCATGACTAATAATTAAGGGAGGGTGTAACAAGCTTTCCCTGGTCTGTTAAATATTTATTGTCTAGCCCGTTAATACATTTTAACAGGCTTAGGATAAACATTTCTGCCACAAGGTTCACAAGAAAGGAAACAAAACACTATTAAACAGAAATACAGTACATGAACATGGATTTCTTAATGCATTCTAATCACTTGCCTCCTAGGCTCCTGTCTCTTCACTGCCTGAGACAAGAATGAGCCTCAGTGTGTTCTCAGAAGCTTGCTATATAGCTTCTGAGATTGGCTGCAGGTGCTAGCCCTCTGTCTTAATTAGCTGCCTGTCTTTTGAACAGGGGAGTTTCCAGCAGTCAGGCAGCATGCCTGACACACCTTTGTTTGTACTGCTAGTTTGCAAGTGATGGGTCTGTAAACCCCATCACATACCCCCCCTTAGAGGGTACCTCTGGGACAACTCAGAAGAAGCAGAGGTCCCAAAATGGGGCCGTCGCGCCCATAATGGCCCGTGCCTCCAGGGGGTACTTAAAGTGCCTGCCTTTCCTTCCCCCCCACCACGAGGCTTGGTGGATTTGCGCGCGAATCAACAAGGGGAGGGGCTAATGGGACGGGCTATTTAAACCCTGCGCTTGCAAAAGCTACTCACTGACTCTGTTTTTCTTCTCCCTGCAGGTACCTGTGTGAGACTCCCGACCGCAGCATGAATCCTAGCAGCACGAGGCCGAGCAGCATCCAGGCATCATGTAGCTGATCGCCGGACATCGCGCCCGGCGGCCCCATGGAAGCAGTGGCCCGAGCAGGAAGAGCTGCAGTCCTCTCCCAGCCGGAGAGGGAAGTAGGCGGCCAGGCAGGCTAGCTCCAACCCCCAGCCTCGCTCCCAGCCCTCTCCCTGCCCCTCTCCCAGCCGGAGAGGGAAGCAGGCGGCCGGGCAGGCAAGCTCCAACCCCAAGCCTCACTCCCAGCCCTCTCCCAGCTCCTCTCTCAGCCGGAGAGGGAAGCAGGCTGCCAGGCAGGCTAGCTCCGCCCACCAGCCTCACTCCGGTGCCTGCTCGCAGCAGAGCAGGGAGGGGAGGGCTGCTCTGCCCCCCCTCATGGGAGAGGACATGAACCAGCACACTGCCGCTCCGGTCCCCGCTCCCCCTGCTGGCATGCCCCCCCCCTCCCTGCAAAACCGGCCCCTCCTCCCCTCCCAGCCCCCAGCCACCCTCCCCCTGCAGCTGTTAGCCACGCTCCCACTGCTGGCCTGCCCCCCCCTTCCGCTGCACAGCACATCACCCCCCCTGCTATACATAACACCCCCCCCCCTGCTGACCAGACCCCCCCCCCCCCATGGCTGGCCCGAGCCAGCCCACCAACGCGGCAGAGTCACCCCCGGCGTTCCTGGCACCTTACCCCCACGCGCCTTACCCCCACGCGCCTTACCCCCAAGCGCCTTACCCCCACGCGCTTTACCCCCAAGCGCCTTACGCCCACGCGTCCCAAGCCCCCCCGTACGCACCGGCACATCACACGCACTACGCCCCTGCGCCGTATGCACCTGCCCCCTATGCGCCATACCCACCGGCACCGCCAGCGCATGCACCCACACACCATGCCCCAGTGCCCTGTGCCAGATGCCCCTGGCGCGCCGGCACCTGCCTTGGATACATCAACGGTGGTCCCGCTACCCCTGCCTGCGGGGTGCCACCCAGTGCCCCGGGCACCTCCCCAGGCAGATGTGCAGGCGCCAATGGCGCTGGGAAGCGTCGCCGATCCAGGGAGCAGTAACAGGAGCCGTGCAGCCGCCAAAAGACCCAGGACCGGTCACCCAGGTGCTCAAGCCGCAGGATCAGGTGAGCATGAAAATGCAGCATTGGAATGTAATGAGGATGATGTTGATGGTGATGTTAGTGATGGGGGGTCAGTTAGGTCAGGGGCGGACTGTGAGTCCCAGGGGTCAGACAGCAAGAACAGTGAGAGAGCGAGCAGCGGGTCAGACGCAAGCAGCGGCGCAGACAGCGACGAGACCCCAGGGGTAAAGCGCATAAGGAAACAGGTAGAGGCGTTGAGCAAGGCGGTAAAGCTGCGTAGGATAGATAAGGGAAAGCGCAAAGACAAAGGGGCGGCTTCCACCCACAGTGGGGAGGATTCGTTTGCAGTTGAAACTAGCCCCTTGTACACACACCTGCCCAGGAGAACACAGAGAGACATACACTGGCGACACACTTTATTCGAGCTCGGCTAGTCCCACGAATTCGGGTATACCCGGGTGTATTGAGGTTTGTGACTGTTTTCTGCCCGAGTGCATTGAGGTATTTTCCAGGCAGGGATTGAAGCATTTTATTCCCGCTGGCTGCAATACTGCACAGTATAAATATATATACTGCATTACAATTCATGAATTTATGCCATCTGGTAGACACGCGAAGCATTGCAGCCTATTAAATGCTAATCATTATCATTTAACAGATCAGCCGCCCGTCAGCCAGGCATGAACCCAGGCTGGGAAGGCAAACGCAACGGGGCTTGTCAGAGGTGAGGAGCGGCGCATTCCAGGTATCTGCCAGGTACATACTGGGTTTTTGCTCGAATAAAGTGTGTCGGTGCAGTAGGTAACAGGAAGTATGTGGATATGTTCAAGCTGTCTGTAAAAGGGCGAGCAGAGAGGAAACGCGTGCGAGAGGCGGGCGAGAAAGGGCAGGTAGTGAGGAGTAATGCAAACTGGGTTATGGGTTTCATTGTGTTCGGGGACTGTTTCCTTTCAAAACATCCCAAGGAATTGCATAATGTGATGAGATACATGAGTGTGATACAGAGCATACATGACGAACACGAGGGGTCAGCGTGGCGGGATTATGACGAGCAGTTCAGGCATAGGTGGCAGGGGGATACACGGTTGGGTTTGGGGAAGATGGACATGGAATTGTGGATGAAGTTAGTGGGACGGGGGAAGCAGGGGGGCGACGCCACCTTTCCCAAGGGTCCAGGCGATCGGCCTGGGAGTGATTCAACAAGCAGGGGCAATAAAAGGGAGTGTTGGGCGTTTAATGATAAACACTGCAAGCTGGGGGCGGGTTGCAAGTTTAGGCATGTGTGTAGCTGGTGCGGGGGTAGCCACCCCGCCAAGAAGTGCTTCAAAGGCCCCGGGCAACCGGAGCCAGGGGAGAGGGAAGGCGCTAACACCGGTCAGCCTTAGCGGTTTGGGCCGTTGGCTAAAGTGGTATCCCGACTGGGAGAAGGTGGGTTTTTCTTGGAGGAGGGTTTAGAAGGGGGTTTTTCACACACCAGTGGGGGGGTGAGTTAAAGGAGATAAAATTGGGATGTATGGTGGGCCCATTCACCCCCCCCCTAATTGCTCAGTTAATGATTTCCCCTGGTGCAAAAATAAATAAATAAATATATATATATATATATATATATATATATATATATATATATATATATATATATATATATATAATTATATTCAGGTAATTAAGACATATGGGGAGGGAGCACTATTGGTAAAATTGACTTGGAAGCAGCCTTTTCGGCTGTTACTCTGGGCCCACAGCAGCTTCAGAGGCACAATCGAATGCTCAAAGGGGTACATTAGGGGCCGGCAGGCGAGTAAGTAGATAATCTACTAACATGTTTTCTGTCTTCACAGCGGGGGCCCCGCGATATTTTATTAATAACATGCGCAGCCCTTTGCAAGCGAGCAGCAGTCAGGGTTTAGGGTCACAGCTTAGGGTGTGGGGTGAGTCCCCAGTAAGTGGCCTTACTGGGTCCTCCGGGTGGCGGAACTGTCAGGCCAGTCATCGTAGGGACACCGTGAATACCCGAAATGGGGCTCCATCCGATGCGGATGGGCCGCCAGGTAACGGTCCCCCTGAAAAGATTGTGCGGGCTGGAGACGCAGGCGGTCGGTCGCTGTACCCCTGGCACCAATCTTAGGCAGCTGGGCTCTATCCTATGCGGGTAGGCCCAGGCGGCTCTGATAAGGGGGACCTAGGGGCCGTGGAGAGTGTCTCTCGCGGTGGAGAGTGTCTCTCCCAGTAACGGTAGACGGGGGCCGTGGAGAGTGTCTCTCGCGGCGGAGAGTGTCTCTCCTGGCGGGTGGAGGAGGGCTCCCCCCGCCGGAAGATACCAAGAATAGGGATGACAAATGACTAAGATTATGGCTGACAGTTATTTGCAGGTATTGTTAAAACAATAAAGCTGTGACCATTTTTACTTCCACAAATCTGTGTCGTCTCAGTTTGTTAGGGGGGTGTAAGTAAACCACGCAGTAGGCACACTAGGCCGTTATACCACATTCACTCCCCTGCCTTCTCTTGAGGAAAAATCTGCATTCTGATGTTCAACCCCTGAATTATATTTAACCTCAAAACAAAAGGGTTGTAGCTCTAGTACTGTAAGTCTAGCATTGTTAGCATCTTGTACTGTAAGTCTAGCATTGTTAGACTTCATGGTATTAAGCCACTTTATGGGGGAATGGTTAGTTATAAGGGTATAGTGCCGTCCCAAAAAATAGTAACGTAGGGCATCAACCACAAACTTTATTGCCAAAACTCCTTCTCTATGACAGCATGATTCTTCTCCCTAGAAAGCAACTCTCGACTGAAATATAAAACTGGGTGTTCTTCTCCCTTTTATATTTTGAGAGAGAACTGCCCCCAGACCTACCTTCTGAAGCATCTGTATGTAGTACAAAATCTTCTTCAAAATCTGGGCTGTGCAGTACTGTTTGGTTCCATAACATACAGCTGCGGCACATCTGAGTCTAACACATCACCGTTTTTTCCCTGGCTTTTTCCTGGAATGCAACGCTCTTCACCTGGCGCATGCCGCGTTCATTTTGCATTCTCAGCCACGGGTCATGCGCGGTTGACGCGCGGTTGATGCGTTTATTTAGAATGGTTCGGATTTAAAAGGTTGCAATTCTTTGTGTGTCCGCCAGATGGTGGATATTCATGAGTTGTAATGGCATGCACTTCAGTAATGTGTCGACTTGCAGGTGTTTCGTTTAAAAAAGAGACAACAGTGTGCTATTATAACTTGGCCTTGAGACTGAAGCAAGAGGTTGCAAAAATGTATCAATTTAGGCTTTTCATATTAAAGAAAGACAAAGACCAGTTTCTGTTACAGTATTCTCCAGAGAGCCGCCCGCCATGAGTGTTCAAGTGCAGCCCGTTTTCCAAAAACCCGACAGAAGTTACGCGTATTTGATATGGGCCGCGATTAATGCAACAGAGGATAAGATGGCAACAGTTGTTCAAATTTATCAGTATTTTGTCGAAAAATATGACTTTTACAAATTTTCGCCAGCTCCTCATACGTGGAAGCGTGCAATAAGGAAAAGGTTATGTAGCGACCCCTGTTTTTATCGTATTGAGCCACAATTTGTTGGAGGGTATTGGTGTGCATCACCGGCTTTTTCCTGTATCTGTGATCATGATGGTGGCAAAAGGCGAAGGGTCGTGTTAAAACCAACTAAGAAACGACAGTCGCTGCCAAGCAATGCACCGGCACCGGCACCGGCTTCCGATAACGGTCCCACCGTCAGTGACAACCCCGAGCCTGAGCCGGATTTCGCGTGCAGTTTCGATCAAGCTTGCATGTACCTAAGCAATTTCCAGCCTCATCAACTGACTACAGGTGGACTAGTCCCGCTGCAAACTATCGACATGGATGATCAAGAACACTGGACTGGCAGTGGACCGGCGCCAGCTGAATGGGAAATTCTATGGTGAGTATTGTTGCTGTATTATTTTCTGTGTTTTTATTTTGACAATACAGTATCAATATCGGTGCGATTCAAAATTCAAGCGATTCTCCTGTAAGCAATATCATTGGCTGAGCGGCTTCTCCAGTACTGTACTGCAGATACTGAACTATTGGTGGAACGCTAGGCGCATGTGCATTGGAACCTTCTTGAAATGCATATGCGTGTCATAACATTGATGGTAGGCGCATGCACATGTGGACAGGAGACCCCCCGAGAAAATTATTGGTGGGACTGGCTGGGAACGTCTTTAGGAGACTGGCCATTACAGTAAAACATTTCTTTTTGTTTTTCCTCAGAAAAGAAAACAGCTAATGGAGGGATTTCGATGGATAATATCGCTTTGTGTAACAATGCCTGCACATTGCTGAATCGGATTTAAAAAGCCACGTACCAGAGTCTACAGTTTAGTGGCCGTTGTTATTGCTTTTTGATAGAATACTGCACCTGAAACAGTATGCTGATGTTTTCCGGCCGTACCGTATACAATACTTTTTTATATACAGTATACTGTGTAATAAACCCGAACAAATAAAAACTATGCATTTATTCTACATTTATTCGACATGTATTACAGTGCCAGTACATACACTACAGTACAGTATGTGTCTTCTTTTTTTTAAATACTCTTATACTGAGCATGCCTACAGTATACAGTGCTTTATGCCTCTAGAAACACTGTATTTTGTTACAGTAGCAAAGGAGCCAATGGAATAATGTAAAACAAATAAACATGTTCTTTTATTGCTGGAGTAAGTACAAAAACATTTATTTACAAATACTGTACAATGTAGAAACATTTTAAGTGCACAGCGATTCAAAACATCAACAGGTGTATGGTTTACTGCTACAGTAGTGGAAACATTTACAGTATGTACAGTGTACAGTATGTACAGTAGAAAGTAAAAACATTTGCAGTCAGTCAGTATGGTTTACAGTCGCATGTTTTAAAAACAAATTCTTTATTCATAAAATATAAACAGTCTGCACCAATATAAACAACTGCAAAACAGTCTGCACCAGTAAAAAAAATCTTTATTCATAAAATACAGTATACAAACGAAACATCTCCTTTATTAAAGAAACATATACAGTACAGTGGGATGGTGTGCAAAACTGTCAGTCAGACCTGCACCAGTACAGTCCTAGAGGGCTGCAAATAGGGCCGGTTTTTAGGACAACCTTGAAAACCGTGCCTGTTTGCGGCCCTCAGGGACTGGAATTGTGCAGGTCATGTGTGTGTGGACAGCAAGTTAAAACATTTCTGTATAAATACAAGTAAAAAAACACACAACAACATCTCCTTTATTTAAGTACAGCAGGTCAAAACATGTACAATACAGTTCAGCACAACAGTATGGTCTTACAGAAAGTCCTCCACATTGTCCGTCTATGGCCGATTCCTTGCATGGTGCAAAACGCCATTAATGCAGTCTTGAACGCCTTTCATTACAGGATCTGTAATTGGATAAAAGCGTCGCATTTCATCCAGAATGTTCTTTCTTAAATTGACAGGAAGCGCCTTTTTTACGCGATTCCCATCGTAGTTCACTCTGAAGGCCCAGTCGCAGTACAAAGAGTAGGGAACATGGTGCTTAAAAAGTAACAAGGCATACTTGTGGGGTGCACCAGCACTCTTCACCCTATACTTCTCCCTGAGCGCCTGTGGCAGATCGCACAGGGTGATGTCGGGCACCGTTTCGATGCGAGCGAGTGTAGGTCTTTTGGGAGCGGGTGTGCTTGAGGCGACGGGCGATGGTAGGTTGTCTGGGAGGATGCTTTCCTCCGGTCTTGGCGTGGTCTTGGCGGGGTTGTCATGTCCTCAATGGCATACATGTACACTACATCTTCTGGTGGAGGGGGTGCGCTTGGTGATGGAAGGGGGTCGTAGGTCCAATTCATCACATCCATTTCACCCCCCTGCTCCAGCGTCGGGGAAACAGGGGCATTAACACCGAGCAAACAATGTATGCCCGCTATGTCAGCCTCCATCTCCTCCATCCGTCGATCCATCCGTTGATCCATATGTTGCATCCGTTGATCCATATCCAGCATCCGTTGATCCATATGTATCATCCGTTGATCCATTTGAAGCACCCGTTGATCCATTTGTAGCACCCGTTGCTCTACATTTAGCATGGTCTCCAGAAGCAAATCTATCTTTGCCAGCACAATTGTGTTCCCGGGGAGATCCACACTTATCCCAGTCAGCATCCGGTCTAACGAGCTGCTTCTTGTGCATGGCGTGTGGACATCTGGGTGGATGGGTGCAACGGAGGATGTGATAGGGATTCCACGGAGAGAAGCAGCAGCGACGTCGCATAGGGGTGGAGAAGGAGACCTGTGGATATCCGGCATAGGAGAAGCGGCAGCGTCGTCGAAGAGGGATGGAGAAAGTGACCTTTGGATTTCCGGGCGAGAAGCAGAGTCGTCGTCGCAAAGTGAGGCGGCAGCGTCGTCGGATAGAAACGGAGAAGATGGCCTCTGGGTTACCGGGAGGGCGGAGGCAGCGTCGAGGACGAGGGGTGGAGAAGACGGGCTGAAAATTTCCGGGACAGCGGCGGCAGAGTCGTCGAAGCGTATGGGAGGAGGTGGCCTGCGGGCTCGATGGGTTGGCTGCCAATCGTTTTGTGTCGAGAGTACATAACCGTATATCTTCTTGACATAATAAGGCTGACGTCTATGAAAACCCTTAGCCTTTGGGGTCAGCAGGAGGTTTTCTTTATTGGCCTTAGCCTGTCGCTTTTGCCTTGGCGTGGAAACGGCAACCGCCTTTCGCTTTTTCAGCTTGACAGGCACGGCAGAGGCGAGTGGGTTCCTGCGTCCGTAGAATTGGGTTTGCTCCATGGAAGCAGGTGGCACAATGCAGTATCTGGACAAGGGCAAGTTCAGATAAAGATTATCGAGTGGTGGGCTATGCAAAGTGTGTAACCTTTTATGCATGGCAGCGAGGTACAGGTGTTGAAAGTGGGCGTACAGTACTCTAATGTGAGTCCTTAACGTATAAATACACCATCCATTTTGTGGATTCACTGCACATTGAATACACAGACTAAACATCGAATATACATTCTTGTGTTTGTATTTCTTTCTACTCACAGCAATGGTTGTTAAAACGATTTCCAAGGATCTCAGCATGAGAATCAAGGAGATGTACACGAGCGGACACCGAATTGATGCTATCCAACGTTGGCTAGCTACTTCTGGCCTCGTTGTGCCAGAAACCACCATGAGCTATCATGCACACGGAAAAAACAGAGACTGCAAAAGGGCACCAAGGGTAGCTAACGCGTAAGTATATTTACAAAACTTCTAAAAAAAATTTAGATGCAGTATATATTTGTTTTATATTTATATCACAACGGTATATATTTGTTTTATATTTATATTACAACAGTCTATATTTGTTTTTTATTTATATCGCAATAGTATATATTTGTTTTATATTTATATCACAACGGTATATATCTGTTTTATATTTATATTACAACAGTCAATATTTGTTTTATATTTATATCACAACAGTATATATTTGTTTTATATGTATATTACAACAGTATATATTTGTTTTAGATTTATATTTAAATTACAGCAGTTTATATAATTTGTATATTTATATTTATATTACAACAGTATATATATTTTGTATATTTATATTACAACAGTACTGTATATATATTTTGTATATTTATATATAAATTTTATATTGCTGCATATTAATAAAACAATATGTTTTCTTTACATTGTAGGGAGACAACTCTTCTGGTGGACAAAATAAGTGAGGAGAATGATGAGAGGAGTGCATTAAGGGTCAAAACCACTCTGCAGGAAAAGCACAATCTGACTGTATCCGAGAGCAGCATAAAGAAGATGAGACGCAGCATTGGATGGAAATATGGACGAGTGAGGTTAGTACTGGACAGTACAGGAGGTAAAAGTGTTGTTTAGGAAACTGTACTGTACCGCTAAAATTATTTATTCCTTGTCATTACAGAGCGTACCGCATGATACGGGACGCAAACAAAATCAAAAGAGTGGTCCAGGCCCAGGCATGGATCGACAGTGGGGAGACTTTCCAGGATTGCATCTTCACTGAGGAGTCTACTGTGTCGCTGGAGAGATTTGCAAGCTTTGCCTTCCACAAAAAAGGCCGCTTATCTTTGAAGCCACGGCCAAAACACCCCGTGAAGCTGCATGTGTGGGGTGCCATCTCTAGGCGTGGACCAGGATGCATTGTCATCTTTGAAGGTAAAATATATCAAATGTAATGTAGCCTTATGCACTGTACTTTACTAGTGTAGCCTTACTGTATGCACTGTACAGTACTATTGTGCAGTTTTTTGAGCACTTTTCTTTTCTTGCTATAGGAATCATGAATAAAGCTTTCTTCCAAGACAACATTGTCCCTGCAATACATCACACGCGAGTTCACCAATGGTCACCGCTTCTACCAGGACAACGATCCGAAGCACACCGCGTCAACAGCGCATATCCTTGAGCGCGGTTTCAACTGGGTGAAGACACCAGCGGAGTAAGTGCAGTAGACCGTGTCTCTTTTTTTCCCCACTGTTTTTACTTTGCACTGCATCTCTTAAACTAATTGTCCTTTTTTTCCAATGACAGATCGCCAGACTTCAATCCGATCGAAATGGTCTGGCATCAGCTGAAGGACCATATCCGGAAAGTGGCAAAACCCTCCAAAAAGGGCGAGTTGTTGAAAGGCATACTGAGTTTTTGGAACGATGGAATACTGCAATAAATATATAGACCATATTGCCACTGTATTGCCCATTGTGATCGCGCGTAATGGGCAAGCATCAGGAAAGTAACACTGTGCTGTAGTATTGTAAGTACAGTATGATACAGGTAAGTATGGCACAGATTTTTTTCTTTCCCAATAGTCAGAGTATACAGTATTTAAAGTTTTTTCTTTACAGAGAGAGCAGCACCAGCCATCAGGTTACAGTACATAGTATTTATCAGTAGTCAGAGAATACAGTAGTTCCAGTATAGTATAGTTTGACAGTACTACAGTAACTACCTACTAACTGCTCAATTTTTTTTCCAGAGAAAGCAGCACCAGCCATGTACAGTAGTGCTACACATCACACAATGCCATAATACAGTACGCACATAACTGCACTCATTTTTGTTTTCTTGTCGTTTCAGGAGGCCTGGGGGGAGGTGGGGTGTTGTGTCCAGTCTTATCTGCTTGTACAGTCAAATGTACAGTATACCTGTATAAACAGCAGTAATGATGTACACAAAACCTCCCCTCTCTCAATGAACTACTGTACTGTACACAGAATGAAGAAGAAGATAAAGACGGAAAAAATAATATTACTATACAGTATATATATATATATTACACATTACAGTACTGTATATATTATTAAATAATATTCTTATAAATGTGCATTATTCAAGTTTCCCCATGTTTTACAAATGTTTTCTAAATGTTTATCCAATTTCAATCTGCCAGAAGAACTTAATAAAGACTGCATTATGTATTATTCATGATTATTTTTTTATTTGTATTTTTTGGTTCCTGATAAAATAAAATGAATATTTATTCACATTCCAGCTAATCATAATCATTGACAACAACCACGCCCCCCTCCCCCACCCCTTCAGTACCCCAATGAATAAGAATGATTGACAAAACAACATGAATCAGTTAATGGTTTTTTTAACTCTCAATTCTCACAATGCTGTGCAGAGCAGATTTACATTTCAAAATCGAGAAGGGATTTTCCAAAGCGTTACCGTAAACTACTGTAAGCCTCAAAAGGTTGGGGGGGGGGGGTGGGGTGAGTCATGTGCAGTAATCAGCTAGCTCCCCTCTCTAAAAGGATTAGAGTACATGCAGGCGCAGTGAGGTGATTGATGCTTGGCTAGGGACGGATTATAAACACAATGACTAACTAACTTCAGAAAATGAACAACTCTGTGGAGAGGGGGGGTTGGGTGACTCATGCGCAGTAAGCAGCAAGCTCCCCTCTCTAAAAGGATTAGAGTACACGCAGGCACAGTGAGGCGATTGATGCTTGGCTAGGGACGGATTAAAAACACAATGACTAACTAACTTCACTGGATATCACCTGTGGTGTCCCGCAAGGCTCTGTTCTGGGGCCCCTACTCTTCTCAGTCTTCATTAATGATCTTCCCACAGCTTGTAACGAAGCCTCAATACACATGTATGCAGACGACACAATCCTATATGCACACAGCCATAGCCTCTCTGACCTTCAACACATACTTCAGTCTGACATTTTTAGACTCGTAAACTGGATTTCCCAAAACACACTGTTTTTAAACACTGACAAGACTGTAACAATGGTGTTTGGGACAAGACTAAATTTTTAAAGCTTCCAGTGACTGAGCTCCTGATTAGAACCAACGCTAACACCACCCTAACCCCTGTCACTAGTTTTAAATACCTGGGCTTATGGTTTGACTCCCACTTAACATTCGGGATGCACATTGATACCCTGACAACCAAGACCTATGCCAAACTAGGGGTACTTTACAGGAACAAATCCTCCCTAAGTCTCTTGGTCAGAAAGCGTATCGCACAGCAGATGCTAATGCCAATTATTGACTAAGGAGACATAGTATATGGCTCAGCACCTCAAACCCACCTTGGCAAACTTGACACCCTCTACAATTCAATTTGTCGTTTTGTTCTCCAATGCAACTATAACACACATCACTGCAATATGCTCAAAGAACTAGATTGGTCATCACTAGAGTCTAGGCGCAAAGTTCACCTTTCCTGTCTTACCTTTAAATTCTTCATGGGCAAGCTACCCAGCTATCTGAACAAGCTCCTCACCCCTACCACTTGCAGCACTTATCATCTGAGACCAGACTCCAAAAGACTGTTCATGGTCCCAAGGCTCAACAAAGTATCCGGACGTTCCTCTTTCTCCTACCATGCACCCCAAAACTGGAACAACCTACCAGAGACTCTCACATCCACCACCAGTTTAAGTTCTTTCAAATCTAAGGCTGTCTCACACTTTAATCTGGTCTGTAACTGTTTCATGCGCCCATAATATATATTTTCTTTAACTATGCACGCAATGTCTTGTATATAATGTATACCCTGTTCATTTATGTAACTGTATTTGTAACCATGTATTATTTGTTTTACTCTGTGCCCAGGACATACTTGAAAACGAGAGGTAACTCTAAATGTATTACTTCCTGGTAAAATATTTTATTTTATAACTTCAGAAAATGAACAACTCTGTGGAGAAGGGGGGTTGGGTGACTCATGCGCAGTAAGCAGCAAGCTCCCCTCTCTAAAAGGATTAGAGTACACGCAGGCGCAGTGAGGCGATTGATGCTTGGCTAAGGACGGATTAAAAACACAATGACTAACTAACTTCAGAAAATTAACGACTCTGTGGAATTTCAAATCCTTGAGCTAGCGTTCATGGGGGAGGGGGCTGCAGATAGAGCTGCATGAAGTTCAAAGCTGAAGACATACTTAAATTTCAAAAGCCAGTTCATCACAGTAATACACCCCAAATACAGTATGTAAAAAGCACAGAAATCAACCATGTGCAGTCAAACGCACAGTGTCGCAGTCAATAGCTACAGCAGCACAGATTGAATATCGCAATACAATAGATGGTTTTTGCAGGCTTGTGAAAAAAAAATTACAAAATTTTTTTTTTTTACATTTTGGTCACGCGTGCGCAGTAAATTCCTGCTGTCAAGCAGGAATGTGATTGAAACCAGACACACCTTCAAAGGAATGGTGTGGGAGAGATGTACTGCATTGCACAGAAGATAAGAAGTTGAAATACCCTGCAGTGCAGTTAATTATCCTGAGCGAGGGGAGAGCGCTGTACTGTATATGCAGAAATGAGACACTGTTACAGTACTGTACACGCCTGTGCGTTTCAACAATTTTCAAATGAGACATACAGTACTGTACAGCAGCACAGCACTGCAAAGGCATGTATACTTTAAATATGCAAATTTACAATTTACAATAACTGCGCGTGCACACACAGACTGTCTACTGACGTAGGTTGAACCGCAAAGGTATTAGACTTCCATGACAACAGCTCGCAAACGCCCCCCTGAGTTTTTACACGGCATTGCAGTATTGCAGACAGCGAGAATAAAATACCAATATCACGAGCGCGAAAATAACGCAGTTCACTCCGGGCGAAAACGACAAAAAAACGCACATAACCGGGATAATCTCAGAACCGTGGATCTAGACGATTTAGACTCAGATCTGTCGCCTCTGTACACTTTATCTTTTGTAAGGCCTCTGCACATCTAGGTCCAAACCACATGGTTAGGAGCAGGTTTTTTTTTTTTAGGTCAAAAACTTGGGTATAAAATTTCTATGGTAACCTGCCAAACCCAAAAAAGGCTCTAACCTGTTTTTTTTTGTCTGGGGAATGAATCAGAGATTTAAACCTTGTCTACCAATGGGGTGTTACTATTCCATTTCCCAAAATATACCCCAGGTACCGTGTCTCCGCTTTCCCTATTGCACATTTTGCAGGATTTGCTGTGGGACCTGCCTCTCTCAGTGACCTTAGTACTGCTGCTACTTTGTTCAGGTGCTCTTCCCAATCAACGCTGTATATGACCACATCATGTAGATACGCAGATGCATATTCCCTATGGGGTTGTAAGATATGGTCCATAAGCCTTTGAAAAGTTGCCGGGGCACCATGCAGACCAAAAGGTAAAGTACAAAATGGATATAAGCCCATGGGTGTAGCAAATGCGTTATTTTCTCTTGAAGGCAGAGTAAGGGATATCTGCCAATATAATTTTGTTAAATCTAGGGTTGTAATATATTTGGCTTTACCCAACATGTTCAGAGTCCGGGGTGCCAGAAGTAGACGGGTAGATGTCCAAGAGCCAAGGGTCAGTGGCAGGTGAGAGCAGCATAGTGAGGTCCAAAGCAGAGTCCAGTAGTAGAGAGGTACACGTAGTAAAGCCAAGCTGAGATAAAACCAGGGAAATCCAAACAGAGGCAGGGTCAGGAACAAGGAGCTGGAACAGAGAGCTAAGCACAAGATACTGCACACAAGAGTCACAGAGAAGCTATGCTGAGCGACGATGGAGAGGGCAGACTGTGGTAATAAAGCGTGGAGGGCCAATGGTAGCAAGGATTGGAGCGGAGGCTTGGCTTAGTGGCTGCAGTGATAGGTCCAGGTAAGCAGAAAGGGAGACAGGGGAGAGATACCTGGTAATAGCCTGCAGCCGATGAGGGGAGGAGCCAGTAGCACGGGAGGGCAGGTAAGAGGATGGGTGCGCGCGCCTTCTGTAAGGCTGCCATGCGCGCACCCTAATCGCGTGCACGCAGATGCGGCGTGCGCCGTGGAGGAACAGCCTGGCGTGGAGGAGGTAAGGTGTTGAGAGAGCGGGGCAATGGGGCAGGGAGCAGCCGTGGGACCGGAGGTGACGGGGACCTGCTGAGAGGAGCGTGTCCCCCGATCCGTTACAGTACCCCTCCCTTGAGGATCGGACTCCGGACGATCCTCCCAAGGCTTGTGAGGAAATTTCAGACGGAATTGTTTTAGAAGAGCTGGAGCGTGGATATGATGAGAAGTTACCCATGAGCGTTCCTCTGGGGCCATATCCTTTCCAATGAATGAGGAATTGGAGCCTACCTCTGGACCAACGCGAATCGAGAATGGACTAGACTTTGAATTCCTGTTGTCCTTGTATGGTGACAGGATTAGGTCTCCGAGGACGGTCTGGAAAGTGTACATGTCACGGTAGCTTGTGACAAGTTGTAATTTACACCAAAACTATATATAAATATATATATACCTGGGTTTGAACTGGGACGAGACTTAAGATATAATAAAGTGATTTTATTCCTTGATAAAGGTGAACACAGCAAATATGTACAAATAACAGGCAAAATATAGACACTTACTTAAAGATTAGGACAAAAGGCCATCAGGATACAGACTGCCACTTCTCCCATATTTCAGTTGACATCACAGCAATACATGCAGGACACATGCATGAAGACATTTGCATGAAGAACAATGAACAACTTTGCATGAACAACATGAACAACCTTGATAGAGGGTGGACAGCTAGTTTATATACCGTTTGTCCCTCTATCTGTAACCTTAGGTGCCGTGACGGCTAGCAAATGTCCCTTTCAAGCTTTTGAAGCTTGGTTTGGACTTCCAGCGCCCAGTGTAAAAAGTTACACTTACTCTGGTTAATTTCCTTATGGTCAGCTTGGGCCAAGCATAAGCAATTAGCCTTTTAGCCTTTGATGACCAAGTATGTAAATTCTCCTTTCCTGCTCATCACAACAGGGGTTCCTCAGAACTCAACCAAAGTTTCATATTTACTGCAAATCATTGCATAACTTCCGTTCCGTAATACACACAGTCAGGTGAGATATATTAATACAATCCTTGACACCTGACGCTCGCAGAGAGACCAAAAATTACAGTGTAATATGAAAATTAATAGAGATATTAATATCTGGCATTTAGCAGCAGGTACATATACAGTGTTTAGACTCCCAAAGATATGCTAAATCCCATGATTACAAATATGTAACTCTTATCCTTTTCAGCCAAGGACATCTCATAATATTCTTATATTTAATAAGGACACCAATTCAGATATCCTGTTTGGGGTAACCCCCCCCCCCCCTGGCCCCATCAATAAAACCTTTTGAAGCAGGCTGGTAGCTCCTCGCATAAACAATTCCCCTGTGAAGCCAGGCTCAAATCTAGCAGGATGTCCTATTTAGCATACAGAGGTAACCCAGCTTTAAGGTGTCAAGACCATTTGGTTCCTGGTACGCATTACAAAGGCAGGCAGAGGTTATTAGCATTTGGGATGCGCATTGTAAAATTGCCCCAATGAGCCACAAATATCAAAAATATATGTCCCCCATCTGCATCTATCATGTGGGGTTCTAAAACCTTCTCTTCTCTAAGACACCAGCTCAGAATACCTTGCTGGCAGGCAAAACAGGTTAAATTTCCCCCCTTTCGCCTCATGCTCCAGACATCCCTGCCCTGCAGCTATTTCTCATAAGAGGCCACCCATACAAGGCAATCCACTTACACGCTGACACAGGCAGTTGCAGGCCCATGAGGCAAAGGGAATACACAGATAACGCATTAGTTAGCCCACTGGGCTTACACAGTTAACCCCTGATGACCCAGTGTGTGTGTTATGCAGGTACTGATTAACCCAGACATTACAATGGGACAGGGGAACAGGGGAGAATACATTTACACAGGGGAATAAGCATTTTCATGTTATTTAACAAGGGTTAAGTCACAGTTCTGGGCCTCAGCCCAGTTAACCCCTTGTCTCCCTGGCGAGGTTAGAGGGGGGCCCTTGGGGGGTAACCCCGTTAATCCCGGGCCAAACCCTCCCTACCGTCACAGTACATTTTGGACAAAGGGTTTCAAGAGGGATACGTGAAACATGAAGTGTATCTTCATGGTGGGAGGAAGCGAGAGTCGATATGCCACCGGGTTAATCCATTCGAGGACCTTGAAGGGACCCAAAAATCTAGGAGCCAGCTTCTGAGAAGGAGTTTTGAGTTTGATATTTCTTGAGGAGAGCCAAACCCTGTCTCCAGATTTGTATACTGGACCCAACTGACGTCGCCGATCAGCTTTCGTCTTTTCTTTTTGGATGGACCCTTGCAAGGCTCTTTGAATCTTTTTCCAAGAATTCTGTAGATTGTAGACGTGAGTGTCTGCTGCAGGAACACCAGACGGGAGGGAGGAGAGGGGAAGACTGCTGGGATGATAACCATAGTTAATGAAAAAAGGCGACTCTTGCGTGGACTCGTTCTTCAGTGAATTAATAGCGATCTCTGCCCAGGGTAATAGGTCCACCCAATTGTCTTGAGATTCTGATACAAAGCATCTGAGATACTGCTCCAAGGTCTGATTCATTCTTTCAGTCTGGCCGTTGGTCTGCGGATGATAACGCGAGGAGAAGAGCAGGGAGATGCCAAGTCTTTGTGAGAACGCTCACCAAAATTTAGAGATAAATTGAGTACCTCTGTCAGAAACAATGGAAAGTGACACGCCATGTAACCTGAAGATTTCTTTAGAGAAAATGTCAGCCAGGTTGGCGGAATTAGGAAGACCCTTGAGGGGTATAAAATGTGTGTGCTTAGAAAACCTGTCCACTACCACGAGGATCATATTCATCCCGTGAGAATTGGGAAGTTCTACAATAAAGTCCATGGAAATGTGCTTCCAAGCTGCTCCAGAACGGGAAGGGGAAGGAGGAGACCAGAAGGTTTGTGTTGGACGGACTTGCTCTGAGCACATACTGGGCAAGCCCTGGTGAAGTCAAAAATGTCCTTGTTCATTTTGGGCCACTAGAAAGTCCGCTTGATAAGGTCTAGTGTTCTCTTGAAGCCTGGATGCCCTGCAGTTCTCGAAGAATGACCCCACTCAAGGATTTTGTGGCGAAAATGTGGAGCGGCGTACAGACGTCCTTCTGGCACCTTAAATCTCCTAAGAATATTAGCCTGGGCTTTATTGATTTCATCCAGAATATCAAAATTATTAGCAGAAATTATGTGTTTTGCAGGAAGGATAGTCTCAGAAGATTCATTAGATCCGTAGAGAAGTGATGAGAAAGAGCATCGGCCTTGATATTCTTGGTACCGGGAATATAAGAAATCGTTTAGTTAAAGCGAGAGACAAACAATGCCCAACGTGCCTGGCGGCCTAGGCGACGAGCCCCTCAATATATAATAGATTTTTATGATCGGTGAGAATGGCTACTGGCTCCTTGGTACCCTCGAGGAGATGTCTCCATTCCTGCAGAGCTAATTTGATAGCTAAAAGTTCACGGTTCCCAACATCATAATTTCTCTCTGCAGAAGATAATTTCCTGCAAAAGAATCCGCATGGGTAGAGTTTTTCCTGCGGAGAAGATCTTTGTTAGAGAACTGCCCCAGCTCCCACGTCAGAAGCATCTACCTCCAGGGTGAAAGGAAGGGTTGTATCCGGCTGCCGAAGGATGGGGGCGGAGACAAAAGCCCTTTTGAGGAACTCGAAGGCTTTCATGGCTTCAGAAGACCATGCTGTGGAATCAGCACCTTTCTTGGTCAGGGCCGTAATGGGTAATGCGATAGTGGAGAAATTACGAATTAACTTTCGATAGTAGTTAGCGAAACCAAGGAAACGCTGCATGACTTTCAGAGAGTTCGGCAGCGGCCAATTCAAAACATACTTCAACTTTTCCGGATCCATGGTAAACCCTTATCGGAGATTATGTAGCCAAGGAAGGCTGTGGAAGATTGATGGAAGAGGCATTTCTCCATCTTCGCGTAGAGGCGATTAGCACGCAGACGTGAGAGGACCACCCTGGTGTGACGAATGTGTTCTTCCAGGTTCTTGGAGAATATGAGGATGTCATCTAAGTATACGATGACGAAGATTCCCAGAATGTCCCAGAAGATATCATTCATGAATTCTTGGAAGACGGCAGGAGCATTCCAGAGTTTGAACGGCATCACTAGGTATTCATAATGACCAGAACGTGTACTGAATGCAGTTTTCCATTCGTCACCATCTCGTATTCGGATGAGGTTAAAGGCTCCTCTTAGGTCAAGTTTAGAAAATATAGAGGCTCCCTGGAGCCGATCAAAGAGTTCAGAAATTAGGGGGAAGAGGGTACCGATTTTTGACTGCAATCTTATTAAGCCCACGAAAGTTGATACAGGGTCTCAAAGAGCCATCCTTCTTTTTCACGAAGAAGAAACCGGCCCCAGCGGGGGAAGTGGAATGCTTGATAAACCCTTTCTTAAGATTCTCCTGGATGTAGGTTGACATAGCTTCGGTCTCGGGAACAGACAAGGTATATGATTTAGACTTGGGGAGAATGGTTCCAGGAATTAAATCGATGGGACAGTCGTATGAACGATGAGGGTTTAAAACTTCAGCCTTGTTCTTGTTAAAGACATCCGAGAAATCATGGTATACCTCAGGCAGAGAGGAAAGAGAAGGAGTAGAGGCGTTGAGACCGGTGAGCACGGTAACGGGAGAAGGAACCGTCTTCTCCAAGGTAGAAGCCCACTGGATAGGTAGCTCGTTGGTCCAATCAATCCGAGGGTTATGAAGCTGGAGCCACGGCAGGCCCAAAATGACCTGGACAGTAGGGGAGTGAAAGACATCGAAGATGATGATTTCAGTATGACCATCCGCGGTGGTCATGGTGAGGGGAATAGATTCCCAAATAATGAAGGCAGGTTGAAGCGGATGGCCGTTGATAGCCTCCAGGCCGATGGGCGACTTCTTCCTGGCTAACGGGATACGATTGTTGCAGGCATAGTCATGATCCAAAAAGTTGCCAACAGACCCGGAGTCGATGAAGGCTTCAACCTCTACCTTGATATTGGGAGCAACGAGAGTTATGGGAAGAAGGATTCTCTTTGGTAGCTCTTTAGGAAAAGAGGGGGAAGGAGAAATAGTACCCAGTAGAAAACCCTCTACCTTTACTGGGCGTTCTCATTTCCCAGTCTCAGACGACAGAGACGTAGCTGGTGTTCCGGGGAACCGCAGTAGTAGCAGAGTCCCTCATCTCGGCGGCGGGTTCTCTCAGCGGCCCAAAGCGGTTGGCTACCGATTTGCATTGGTTCAGGGGCGTCCAACGCGGGAAGAGCCGAGGGAGGAGACCTAGGAGAAACAGGCAAAGGAGACAGGAAACGAGGACGTTGGCGCTCATGCGTCGCTTTGGATGCGCTGATCCATCTGGATGCTGAGAGCAATGAGTTCCTCCAGAGATGAAGGACGAACATGGGCTGCGAGATCATCCTTGAGGAACTCAGACAAATCCTGCCAGTACGCCGCGGCGAGAGCCTCACTTGCTTAAAGAAGCATATGAATAGCACTGTGGATATTCTGAACACATGATACATAAAGCTTGGCCCCTGCAGACACACTTACCAGAACTCCCTCCTACTGTCTCTGTACGTTCTCCCTACCTACCAATTAGACTGTAAGCTCCTCGGGGAAGAGACTCCTCTTCCTTAATGTTACTTTTATGTCTAAAGCACTTATTCCCATGATCTGTTATTTATATTATCTGTTATTTATTTTATTACCATGTGTATTACTACTGTGAAGCGCTATGTACATAAATGGCGCTATATAAATAAAGACATACAATACAATACAATACAATACATCGTTCCACTGGGTTTCTGCCGCGATGGTGCGGAACTCCACCGCATATCTTGCAGCCGGCCTGCGACCCTGGGAAAGATGAAACAGAGAAGAAGCGTCAGTCTCCCTTCGTGCCGGCGTGTCGAAGACTAACTGGAATTCTCGCCGGGATTTGGGGTAATCCTGGGTTAGGTCTGAGTGGTGTTCCCAGAGGGGAGAAGCCCAAGCGAGTGCTTCACCAGTGAGCAGAGCATAGACGAAGGCCACCTTCGAACGACCTGAGGGAAACCGAGATGGGGATATCACACTGTCACGTCACACTGGTTTAAGAATCCATGGCAAATAAGGGGTCTCCGGCATACCGATTAGGAGGTGGAATACGTGGTTCCAAATTACCCATAGGTAGTGGGGGGGGGGGGCAGGAGGGGATGGTACTGTTGGAGTATCCCACAGGTAGAGTGTAGAAAGTTTTTGCGCCACAGCGGTAACTTGGTCGCTCAAAAATTGCCAGTGATACATAGTGACAGCTTGACCCACCTCAGGGGGGTCTGTGTTTGTTGGGCTCAGCATAATGTAATGCCTGTATGCCCGCAGACCTGGCCAGTCCCCAGTACTGAGGTGGGTAAGGGTATAACACGCACCCACAGCAGTGAGGGCGTGCCCGGAGTGTGGTATGATGCGTTGCCGGGCCCGGTGAGAAAGGGTTAGCCTGATACTTGCCGCGTCCGGGGTGCCAGAGGTCCGAGGGTAAAGATCCAAAAGCCATAGGTCAGGGGCAGGAGAGAGTAGTGTAGTGAGCTCCAAAGCCGAGTCCAGGGAGTAGCGAGGTACATGAAGTCTAACGAGAACCGAGATCAAATCCAAGGGTATCAAATGAGGGCAGGGACTGGAGCGAGAGCTGCAATACAAAACAGAGCCAGGCATAGACCTCCGTACAAAAAGAGCCACAGGAAAACTATGCAGAGCGAGGAAGGAGAGGGCAGACAGGAACTATAAATGCCGGAGAACCAATGGGAGCAAGAGGCGGAGCGGGGGCTTGACTGAGCAGTCCCAGGAATAGGTTAGGATGCCTGGTTTAGTGTTCCCTAATGGGAATAGCTTCCAGCTGATGGGAGGTGGAGCCAAGGCTGCAGGAGGAGTGTAGAAGAGGACAAGTGCGTGCGCGCCCTGTAACACTCCAGCGCGCGCGCCCCTGCAGCGTGTGGGCGGAGGCAGCATGTGCTGCGGAGGAGCGGCGTGGCATCCGACCAGAGCGGGTATGGAGCTGACGGGGAGGGGGCCTGGGACGAGTGGCAGTACTGGGAGCCAGGGTGACGGGGACCCACTGTAAGGCGCGTGTCCGCCGATCCTTTACATGAGCAAAACCAGCAAATAACATTTCAGTTTTGCTTTACTTTGGATGGGCTCCATTTTTGCGGTCTTGTAGTCAATAACAACCCCGAAAGCAAATGGACACTGGAGCCGAATACACACAATACAGTCAAATCAAATGTTCGTGGGTGTCGAATCCTTGTGCCCACCCTATTGAATAGCTAAAGAAAGTTAAACTCCTCTCATGTTCCACCTCAATATGTTTACAAACTAAAGCATAATGCTCCTATTTTAAAATGAAAAACATCAGTCAGTCAGATAAAATAAGTCCCTGCCATTGATTGTATACATCTTGCTTGGTGCTGCAGCTTTAAATGAGAATCTGATTACCCCAGTCAGTGGCAATTAATAAACTAAATCAAAAACACGTTTCTATGTCGGATAAATTTGATTAGCTTTAAAATGCATTGATAATATCATTCAAATAAATCCTTTTTACACCACTATCTGTCCTAAACCAATTAACAAGTAGTTAAGTTTCATTGCCTGCTTCCATTTTATAGCTCACTTTTTTTTCCTCAAATGCCTGCAGACAATTAAAGGTGTGAGTTGTAGCCAAGATGCTCTGCATGGAGCTTCCTACTGCCTTTATGTATGTATATCTTTATTTATATAGTGCCGACAGTGTACTCAGCGCTTCACAAAGACAGTACAGTATAGGGAATTATAATACAATAAACGGAGCAAAGTCAGACAATAGGAAAGGAAATCCCTGCCCCAATGACGGAGAGCTTATAATCTAAGTGGTGTGTTGGGAGATTTACAGAGACAGGTGAGGGAATAAGTGCAGTAGATGGCAGTGCTTGGCCATAATGGTCGGTAGGAGTGACTGTGGGTGTAGGAGAGTAACCATGAGTGCAGGCTATTGGGATGCTTCTTTTGCAAGCCGAGTTTTAAGGTTGGTCGGTATTAAATTAGATTGGTTTGCACCATTAGCAGGGAAAGAGGTGGCAGCGAGGCATGGGCGTGAGCAGGTGTGTATATTGCTGCGTTCAGAATTTGGAGATATATCCCCAGCAGCAAAAAGGGGGAGTAGAGAGAGAGAGGATTTGTGGGGGTGTATAAATAATGGTGCAGTGTATGGGCACAGGCATAGGTGGAGGAGAAGAGAGATGAAGAAATGTGGATAGATGGAGGGGAGTGGGGAAGTTAAAAAAAAAAAAAAGTTTACAAAGAAGTGAGAAAACAGCAGACAGAAAAAGCAAAAGGGAGGGCATAATGAGATGCCAGAAGAGAGAGGTAGGAGAGTTTCCAGGTATTGAAAGATAAGAAGAGTAGGAGTTGAAAGAGCAGGTGTATAAATCAGGCTTGGTACTGTAGGTCAGTGTAGCACTCTAGATTAAGCAGCATATTAGAAACCGAGTCTATAGATGTGTAAAAATTGTCAGAGTATTTACAAAGTCAAGCTCTCACAATTGCAGGCTTGTTGTTGAAGTGTAGAGTCTAGTTATTCTTACAGTCTTCACCTCCAATTCTAACTCCAATGTTAGCTCCACAGACAGTTCATGTGTGACACTTAAGATCTTACACATCCATATGGCACAGCCAAGATAGACTGACTTAAATACTCTAAACAGATTCATGACTAATAATTAAGGGAGGGTGTAACAAGCTTTCTCTGGTCTGTTAAATATTTATTGTCTAGCCCGTTAATACATTTTAACAGGCTTAGGATAAACATTTCTGCCACAAGGTTCACAAGAAAGGAAACAAAACACTATTAAACAGAAATACATGAACATGGATTTCTTAATGCATTCGAATCACTTGCCTCCTAGGCTCCTGTCTCTTCACTGCCTGAGACAAGAATGAGCCTCAGTGTGTTCTCAGAAGCTTGCTATAAAGCTTCTGAGATTGGCTGCAGGTGCTAGCCCTCTGTCTTAATTAGCTGCCTGTCTTTTGAACAGGGGAGTTTCCAGCAGTCAGGCAGCATGCCTGACACACCTTTGTTTGTACTGCTAGTTTGCAAGTGATGGGTCTGTAAACCCCATCACATACCTCCCCCCTTAGAGGGTACCTCTGGGACAACTCTACCACATTCACTCCCCTGCCTTCTCTTGAGGAAAAATCTGCATTCTGATGTTCAACCCCTGAATGATATTTAACCTCAAAACAAAAGGGTTGTAGCTCTAGTACTGTAAGTCTAGCATTGTTAGCATCTTGTACTGTAAGTCTAGCATTGTTAGACTTCATGGTATTAAGCCACTTTATGGGGGAATGGTCAGTTATAAGGGTATAGTGCCGTCCCAAAAAATAGTAACGTAGGGCATCAATCACAAACTTTATTGCCAAAACTCCTTCTCTATGACAGCATGATTCTTCTCCCTAGAAAGCAACTTTCGACTGAAATATAAAACTGGGTGTTCTTCTCCCTTTTATATTTTGAGAGAGAACTGCCCCCAGACTTACCTTCTGAAGCATCTGTATGTAGTACAACATTTTCTTCAAAATCTGGGCTATGCAGTACTGGTTGGTTCCATAACATACACTTTATCATTTGTAAGGCCTCTGCACATGTAGGTCCAAACCACATGGTTAGGAGCAGGTTTTTTTTTTTAGGTCAAAAACTTGGGTATAAAATGTCTATACTAAGCTGCCAAACCTAAAAAGGCTCTAACCTGTTTTTTTTTGTCTGGGGAATGAATCAGAGATTTAAACCTTGTCTACCAAGGGGGTGTTACAACTCCATTTCCCAAAATATACCACAGGTACCGTGTCTCCGCTTTCCCTATTGCACATGTTGCATGATTTGCTGTGGGGCCTGCCTCTCTCAGTGACCTTAGTACTGCTGCTACTTTGTTCAGATGCTCTTCCCAATCAACGCTGTATATGACCACATCATGTAGATACGAAGATGCATATTCCCTATGGGGTTGTAAGATATGGTCCATAAGCCTTTGAAAAGTTGCCCGGGCACCATGCAGACCAAAAGGTAAAGTACAAAATGGATATAAGCCCATGGGTGTGGCAAATGCATTATTTTCTCTTGAAGGCAGAGTAAGGGGTATCTGCCAATATAATTTTGTTAAATCTAGGGTTGTAATATATTTGGCTTTACCCAACATGTTCAATAGCTCATCTACTTTCAGCATGGGATAAGCATAGAACTTTGAGACTGCATTGACTTTCCGCAAGTCAATGCAAAACCTTCCGGTTTAGGCACCAGTACAATTGGGCTACATCATTCACTTCGTGACGCTGAATCACTGCTAACTTGAGCATTTTTGTTCTACTCCAACTTGCACTATTTTTCTCATTTTTTCTGGTATAGGGTAGGGTCTTTGTCTTACAACTATATCCTTCTTAGTTTTTATATGATGACCAAGCAAACGTGTTCTACCAGGTACTCCTGAGAAAACGTCACTATAGGTCTTAAACAGCCTTTCTACTTCTTTAATTTGGGGAGGAGTTAACTGTTCTCCCAATAGCACGTCTCTCTTTCTCTTGTCATCCACAGCCTCCAGACCAAATCCAAGTCCTCTATTCTAGGGGAAATTAGCATATTCTCCCAATCTTTCCAAATTTTCAATAAGTTAACGTGATACATTGTTCTCTTTTCTCCACTACGTTGCTTACCCTTCTTACAATCTCATATGGACTCTGCCATTTAGCCAACAACTTGCTTTCCATACTGGGTAAGAGTAACAGTATTGGGTCACCTGGCTGAAACTCTTTTGATCGGGCACCTTGGTTGTAATTGTACACTTGGGACTGTTGGGCCTTACCTAAATTTGTCCGAGCAAATTTTCCTACGACGTCCAGACACTCCCTCAACTGTATCACATGCTGTAAAACATTGTCATTTGGGCAAGATTGCTCCTCCCAATTTTTTTTCATCAAATCGAGTACTCCCCTAAAGATGCAGCAGCCGTTATCCGACCATTTCTCGGGAGGAAACATGCACTATAGTGCGTGGTGGTCCAAGAGGGTCCGCTGCAGACTAAATGGCCCATCGGATTTACACAGCAGGGGTCCTTGCTGTGTTAATCCTACTGGGTTGTACCTGTCTGTAAGAGACGTACAGTAAGAGATTGGTTGAATCGGTCACATTAATAGGCGATCGATGGGGGTTTTATTTAATTTTAATACTACAGCATTGTAGCAGGGCGTCTCTGGAGCTGAACAGCATTGATTTCAGTTCTGGGGACCTCTACATCCCAACATACAGACCCAATTATGGGGTGCTGGTATCCCCACATTGTTAAAATCCTGTGAGTCACGTGACCGTGTGATTTTAACACAGCAGGAGATACCGGCACCCCATAATGGGGCCTGTATCTCCAGAAGTAGTGGGTCCCCGAGGCTGAAATTAACTTTGTTCAGCTAAGAAGACCCCCTGCTCCTGCCATACTGTGTATTGGTACAGTAGGTAGTATTTCATTTTTATTGTGGGTTGAGGTTTGAGTGAAGGGGTAATTGCCACAGGGTGGGTGGTTAGGCCTCTTGGGTGGGCATTGGGAGGGGATAACCCATTCATTACCTTAGCGGTAGTAACCGCTATGGTAATGAAACGGTTAACCCCTCCCACTACCCACTGAGCCCTGACCACCCACCCTGTGGCAATTACCCCTTCACTCAAACCCTCTACCCACAATAAACATTAAATACTACCTACTGTACCAATACACAACCCACCCCCTGTACCCCGAACAACCCCCTAACATATTCAGTACAGTAATGGGCAAAATAACTATTATCGAGAGATTTGCTCATTTAAAATAAAACATATAAGGACATTTTTGAAGGAAAAGATAATGACAATAAACTATGTATGAAATATGATACTCATATGTTTTTTATTTACTCTGATGTTTTATGATTATTAAATTATGATTTATCTAATCATTGAATAGACATAAGATTTTCTTATCCAAGGGAACCTTATTTTAAATGTTTATTATCATTATTATTGTTCTTCCAAAGCCCTAGTTCAATCACATAGCATATATGAATATAATACTGGAATTACATTGTCCTGTACATTTAGGCAATTGAATGAAATGCCTTATAACTGTTATCATGATCTTGTAAATATTAGTGTGGTTTATACCTTAGGTACTTTAGATATATATCTTATAGTTCTTTTTGTATTGTGAGGGTATTTTTACAGTAATTGTGTGTGTTTTTTATTTGTTTTCACTATAGTGTTGATAGTGTTTTAACTTTCTAAAACTTATTATGTGGGTCAATGTCTCTTGAATTATAATGGTTTATATTAATTAATTATGAATTTGTAGCATTGACCCAGTACGTTATTTGTTCTGAGTAATATACCCATGCTCTTTCCCCTCCGATATACCCAAAAAGCTGTTTTATTTACTTTTTCACGATAACCGTCTGAGGTAGTATCCGATTGGTTAGATGGGCCGTTACGTCATAGTTGGGAGGTTACTTTATCTCCTACTGCACCGACACACTTTATTCGAGCAAATACCCAGTATGTACCTGGCAGATACTTGGAATGCGCCGCTCCTCACCTCTGACAAGCCCCGTTGCGTTTGCCTTCCCAGCCTGGGTTCATGCCTGGCTGACGGGCGGCTGATCTGTTAAATGATAATGATTAGGATTTAATAGGCTGCAATGCTTCGCGTGTCTACCAGATGGCATAAATTCATGAATTGTAATGCAGTATATATATATATATATACTGTGCAGTATTGCAGCCAGCGGGAATAAAATGCTTCAATCCCTGCCTGGAAAATAACCCAATGCACTCGGGCAGAAAACAGTCACAAACCTCAATACACCCGGGTATACCCGAATTCGTGGGACTAGCCGAGCTCGAATAAAGTGTGTCGCCAGTGTATACATGCACACGGTGCAGCTCAGCTGGCGATATCTTGAGCTTATATGCTCCTATTGGACATAGCAATTTAGCATCACAGGTGAAGGGAGGGAATCATGGGTATTTAAATGCGCGATCGGTTGTTTGTACTTTCTCTTTGATAAAGCGTGGGTTGCCCCGTGAAACGCGTCAGAGTGATCTTTTTGCTGTTTTTAATGTGCCTACAATACATTTTTGCACCTAGTTTTTGGCAGCATTTGGTCAAAGTTTTTCTTCAGCAGCAGATGCACCGCCGTTCTTTCCACTTTGTTTGCAGATACTCCTGGGTAGGAGCACGCCGACAGGACCAGGAAATCCCACAAGGTCAGCAGTGAGTAACTCACAATTTGTTACTTCATTTATGTGATCAGTCCATCATTTACCACCCAGATCACCACATAAGATATACCTATTATAGGCTAGTGGTGTGTGCATGGGTTGTGTTTAAGGATTATTACAATTGGTCATTTGGATTCCTTTGTCTTATATACTGTCTATTGCAATGAAGATAATGATGATTTATACCAAGGCATAGTCTTCTCCTGGCAAGCATCACAAGGGGGGTACCCCTTTTCCTTTTGTCAGTTTAAGAACAGTCTGAATTGCTTAGCCTGCTCACCTGGCTTGTTAGAGTGTCGTAAAAGTCTGTAGCTCTCAGTACTCTGGGGTCCTGTCTGAACCAGGAAGACACACGATGGAGCTCTGGAGGGACAAAAGCCTGCAATAATGTCTGTTTATATTGGAACTCTTACTCTTGTGTATCCTGGAATTGATTTGCCCTTGCTGGGAAAAGGGCAAAGCCTTTATCAAGAACTTATGTTTTTGTTAATCGTTTAACATACTTGAAAATGAGAGGTAACTCTCAATGTATTACTTCCTGGTAAAATATTTTATAAATAAATAAATAAATATTCAGTATGCCCAAGATAAGTTCTGTTTTGTTCCCCCTTTTATAGGCAAAATAAAAAGCCTGTATTCAGACCCAACCCACGTGTCGTTGTATTATCCCTGCAACACCAAGGTAAATGTATATGTAAATAATTATATTTTATATTTTTTACTATTTAAAAACATTCTTACATTGTCCTTTAAACAGAAAATAAAAAGAAATATGCACTGCAGCCTCTCCAATTTTTAACCGCAATAGAGATGTGAAAACTTTAAATAAAAGTTTACAAACTCCATGGAATTCACAATTTCTTAAGAGGGACATTGGTGATAAAATATGGCATTGTTTTCGAGAAAAGTATAGCATGACATTGTTTATTTAATGCAAATAAATAAATAACATAGAAAAGCAAAACTGGGCCTACAGTATTTAACAGAAACACTGCAATGCCAATGAAAAAGCAGCAAATCGGCACATCTGTGTGCCAAACTCTTTGTATGGTCATACTGAAGGAAACAATGTCATTGCATTGACTACCAAGTGATTGGACAAATTACAATAAGAAAAAAACTCTAGTATACAGAAATGGTAAAACATTAAAGATTAAACATTAGGTTAGGCAGGAAGAAAGAGCATCAACTCATCAAACAAGTTCTGTATCAGCTGTTAATTTTAAAAAAAACCTACTCTACCTTTTTAAGATATACTGTATAAATAAAAAAAGTTAAAGTTTTTCAAACTTTACTGGAAATATGTCAGGCTTTAAAAAACAATTTAATAGACATTTGGTTTGAATGTGATAAATGCTTCTCTACTCTATGTTAAGGAAAATATACTACAATAACTTTTCAAAATATGTCATTATTTGTCAGCTCTGAATTTTACCATTCAAACTAAATTAACAGAGTGTATTTTCATGTGTCATAATGTGGATTATGCCATTCATCTTCTAAATGTATTCAGTTTGGGAAATAATGGAGTTTTGTATTTATTGTTGTTTCCTATTCAAGCAATAATCTCTGTCAGAAACAAAAGAGAGAGGAATATCAATCAATCTGTCTGTTATATGAATAAGTTTAAAGAATGTGAATATTGAAAATGAGGAGAATAAAAGAAAGACATGTATGTATTGTTATTCATTTTACAGCATGGTACAGAAAATCAGAAAGTAAATTGACTGGAAAATCTGAACAATATGATTTAATTATAAGAAACTTCCCCTAGCCACATGGCAAAGGCTCTTACATTGACTATAAAAAGATCACACCTGAATCTCCCTTAATAAAGGCTACAAAGTGAAGACAGATGGACAGATGCAATACTAAGTTAAACAAACAAATGTTATTATAAAGAAGAATTTTGATTATTAAAGCTCGGCTTGCACAGTACTGATACCTCTACTACTAAAGAATAAAGCAATCATATATGTTGAGTTGAGAACCCATACATTTATATGATTGCCTCTGGAGCTGGGGATTGGATTAAACTGTTTTATTAGCCACTCCCGGAAAATATAATCAATAACCAAATAGTTTACATTTTTGCATCACTTTATCATCAACATAAACAATTTACAACATCTCCATTGTATGTATGTATATCTTTCTTTATATAGCGCTAGCAGTGTACTCAGCGCTTCACAAAGGCAATACATTACAGGGAATTATAATAATACAATAAGCACAACAAAGTCAGACAATAGGAAATTAAATCCCTGCCCTGGAGAGAGTATACAATCTAAGTGGTATGTTGGGAGACTTAAGCATGTTCTATAGTGCCAGGCGCGTGTTACGCCATGTGCGCGCGCGCTACGCCATGCGCGCACGCAATTTTAGTTGGCTGACGTCAGTCAGCCTTTCCATAGAAGGGCCGCGCGTGCACGGCAGGGAGAGGGGAGCCGACAGACAGCGGCGAAGATGAGAAAATTCATCTTTTCGCGCCGCTACCGGCGCTAAATGTATGTATATGTGTTTGTGTGTATATGTATGCATGTGTATGTATGTATATGTGTGTATGTGTGTATTATATGTGTGTCTGCACAAATCTAATAATTTTTTTATTTTTAACAATGTTTTTTTTTAATAAATAATAAATTAAACACACACACACACACACAACACTGTATACTCACACAGTATTGTTACGAAAAGCATGCGGCACCTGCACGCGCGTTCGCATAGGCATGTGCACGGCTGCATGCTGTATATATCAGCCCTTATAGAGACAGCAGGAGGGGGAGTAAGTGCAGTATATGACAGAGCTTGGTCACAATTATTAGTATTAGTGACAGTGGGCCTCATGCAGTGGCATTAGCCACTTCCCGAAGCAGCAGCTTGCGGCTGAGGTAGATGACCAGGTGTTCTCCACCGTCCACACCTACCTGGCTCAGCACAGCCCCAATGCCATACTCTGAGGGATCGGTCTGCACCAGGAACCGCTTGCAGTTCTCGGGCACTGCCATGATTGAAGCACTTGCCAAAGCAGACTTAAGAGCCTGAAACGCCTCCCCACACTTGGGAGACAGGCTACCAGAACCAAGAGTTTTTTCTGAGTCAAGTCAGTCAAGGGTTTTGCCTGGGTGCTATACTGGGGCACAACATTTCTGTAGTAGTCGGTGGTACCTAAAAATGCCATCATTTGCTTTGAAGTCGCTGGTACATTTGCAACGAAACGCGTAAGGGTGTTAGCGCTATTGGCAACACCAGGAACCTGTTCCACTGTGCCCTTGCTGTATTGGAGGGGAGCTGTTGTGCTGCGGAACAATGAAAGCGTGTTCCGTTCAGCTGGGAGGCCATTGAGTGGACGCACATCACGGAGGTGCCCAGCTGTAGGAACGGAAGAGACGTACACGCATGCAGCCACGAGACTACAGCTCCATACTGACAGTCAAACAATGGGATACCAGTGTTTAGGTCTGATGCGCATGTCCTACCTCATTGCTGTTAGTGAACTGATTTTAGCTCGTGTTAAATAAAACCTTTACTATTTACACTATGTAGCCCGCGCTGTCCCTTTAATATATATATACATTGTAATAATTACATAACAAAAATCACATAATGTTACAGACAACATGAAAAGAGAGAAGGCCAGACAATAAGCCTAGAGAAAATTAAAAAAAAGGGGTGGGACAATATTATATAACGATTCCCTGTTAAAGAAAAGAGAAGGGGAGAAAACTTTCCCAAAACCTAAGTTGTTCTCTAACTTCCCCAAGTTAACCCAGAAGTACCACTAGCCAAGGGGTGTAGTGACCTCCCACTATGTTATATAGATGTGGCCTCCTTATTCGACCACATGCCTTACAAAATATGTGGATATCTCACAGAAACGCTGCAACATTTCTATGTGAGTTCTGTGAGACTTCTGCAGCCAGACTAATGGCCCATCGGAATAACACAGCAGGGGTCCCTGCAGTCCCATTAAAATAGCAGGGCCCACTTCTGTGTTAATCCGATTGGCCATTAGTCTGGCTGCAGAAATATCACAGAAATGTAGCAGCATTTCAGTGAGATAGCCACAGATTTTCCTGTGTTCGCATGAGTGAACAGGAGGACACATCTCTACCTGTGTCACTTCCCCTGCTGAATTCCCTCTCCTGGCGTCCTATCAAATTCCGTATCACACACTCAATTCTCTTCCTCACTTTTAAAGCTTTACACTCTTCTGCTCCTCCTTACATCTCAGCCCTACTTTCTCGCTATATACCACATTGACTCTTCTCTCTACCCTTTTTGCATCTAAAGCCCTCTCCCGCATTAAACCTTTCACAGTGACTGCCCACACCTCTGGAATGCCATTCCTCACAATATCCGACAAACACCCTCTCTTTAACCTCTTTAACCTTTAACCTCTTCAACCTTTAAGACCCAACTCAAAACACACCTGCTTAAAGAAGCATATGAGTAGCTCTATTAGTGTTTGTTTTAAACCGCATAAATAAACCTTGTTCCCTTGCAGACACGCTTACCAGAATGCCCTCCTACTGTCTCTGTACATCCTTCCTACCAACCAATTAGATTGTAAGCTCTTTGGAGCAGGGACTCCTTTTCCTAAATGTTACTTTTATGTCTGAAGCACTTCTACCCTTTATGTGTTTATATTATATATTTTTATTATTTATTATTTGTTATATTATTTATATTATTTGTTATCGATGTGATTGTCACAAATAAAGACATACATGCATACATACTTACATACAAATAGCGCCACAGGAATGCTGATTGTCCCAAATATATTCGGATTTGTAATCAATGGGGATTTTCATCCAAATAAGGTATTAATTACCACTTTAGACAGAGTAGAATCACACCCTAAAAAGGAAAAACAGTCTAAAAAACAGGCCTGGCATTTCACAAATAAGATAAAGGGTAGTGATAGGTCTCACTAAACTCCAAAATACTCCAGTCAGCAGGGTAAATGAGGAGGAGAATGCACCCATAGAGGTTCAAAATACCTTTATAGCTGAGCTACAATATATTCTAATTTTTATCAGGCACAGAAGGAAATTCCTTTTTACTAAAAGCTTTGACAAAATTGAATATTTTAACTCCTGTGATACCCAGTTTTAACCTCACTTTGATTTGGTGAGTGATCTGATTTTTAGAATAAATACACATAAGCAGACAAGTGATGTGCTGAAGAGAGATATTATTTTTATTGTTCTGGTCTTGTTTTTCTTCTATTGTGTTTGATCCTTTTTTAGACTTGTGCACAACAAGTTTCATTTTTCTGATACTGTTGTACAGATGTAATTTTTTTATAAAGCAAATACAACTGACAGTCTGACAAGCATACTGAGGTTTTTCATTTACTTGGAGTAGTACAAGAATAATTAAATCAATTGAACAATCAAACCATTTTTTACAAGAAAAACTTCAAGTAAGCTTGAGAGACTCTTAAAGAAATGAACTAATAATGAACTACATGTGGTTACACTTAGAGAGTATGGTGAAGTGAAATGAATTCCCAGTGGCTTGCAGAGATTGCTTAAACCTGCTATATGTGGTAATAATAAAGAGTGCTTGAAATGTGAACAAAAAATTATATAAGTACTCTTTGAACCTAATGTTGTTAATGATTGAGGAATTACTGAAGTACATACAAAACTTCAAATTGGAAATCATAAGCATGCAAAAGTCGACACCAACATTACTAGGTAGAGGCTGAAGTACACACACACACACACACACACACACACACACACACACACACACACACACACACACACACACACACACACACACACACACACACACACACACACACACACACACACACACACACACACACACTTGTTGATACACTGCTGGATGATGGCCTCCCAAGGATCTTTCAGCTTCTGCAATTGCAGGTCTCTCGTCTGCTTCTTGCTCCATTACATTTTCTAGTTTCATCCTTCAATCTTACTTTTGTTCATCGGTTTTTAATCTCTCTTGGAATCCAGTCGAGTACCATCTTTGTCCAACAATGATAATTTCTTCTTGTGATATGTCTGTACAAGTGCAATTTTATTTTAATTTTTATTTTATATGGCAGCCAACCCACAGACCTCTTCTAAAATGATGAAAAAGCATTGCTAGAAAATCCTATGCACCTATATAAACTACTGATTCTTTGACACACATTGCCAGTGCTGTTTGCAGGTTGAGAGAACTAAATAGCTTCAGGGAGTTGGAAGTTTGTTTGATTATTATAGTGATTGAGGAGTGGATGGAGTGCAAAGAGGAAGGAGGAGGGTAGGAGTGGAGGTGTCATATTCTAACCTGCGGTACCCATGCTTGGCCACCGGGATTGCTGCCACTCTCTCAATGTCTTGTTCTAGCCTGCAGTGCCTATACTTGTCCATCAGGATTGCTGCTGCTAAACTAAGGAACATTCCAGACCCTGACACCTCTGCACCTGTGCTCTACCGCTCAGCCTGCCTATATAAACCTCCCTTTCCTGTTCCTCCCTTGCCTGTTTATACTGGTTCCTCAGCTCTTTCTAGGTTCCTGTGTTTACTGCTATGCTAGCTATTGCTATCATCCTGTTCGAGTCTCCTCGTTGCCGACCTCTGCTTGTTTCCTGACTACGCTATCTGCCACCTGCCTCTGACCTCTGCTGGTTACCTGACTATGCTATCTGCCGCCTGCCTCTGACCTCTGCTTGTGACCATTACCACGCTCCCTGCTGTTCCTGCCACTGGGATTCACTTCAGCCGAAGTCCAATCCTTGGCAGCAGGGTGTGTGAGGAGCAGAGGAGAATAGGTAGTGCGAACAGAATGAGGACTGGATCGAGTGCAAGAAGGAGTGGAGAGTGGAAGTGGTGGTGGGAGTGTGAGGAGGAGTGAGGAGCAGAGGAGTGGTGGTTGGAGTGTTAGGAACAAAGAAGTGGTGGGGAGGTGATTACAAGGGATGGTACACAGTTGAGTGCAGCAGGAGGAGAGTTTAGGAGGACGGGGGAGGGAGGAGGTGGGAAAAGGAGAGGGACAGGTCAGAGAGGCATAGGAAGAGTAGTGAGGTTGACAGGCCACAGCTGCAAGGCCCAAAACTATGGAGATAACATACCTAGCGGCAGAAATTACCCTCCCGCCACCCAGACCGGCCGGTCATATACAGGATAATGTGTGGAACACAACGTCCTCCAAAATAGCAGCAGATAATACACTAAACACGGAGTCCCAAGGATAAATAGTGATACCGCAATAATTAAGTATAGAAAATAATGACAGAGCTAAAGAGCAATCCCAAAAAGTGAGGGGCACCCTGCAACAAGATTGGTAAATAACTAGATCACTGGGTAAGTCTCCCAATTATAAATTTCAAGGGTAAAGAGTCACATATTCCACAGAGTAAAGGAAAAGTAAGGCTGTATGATACTTAGCCGATTAGACAAGTCCCGAGAATGGTCTGGCCTTAGGGTAATCTTCACAGTAAAGTGCAGGTGCCGTGCATGAGTGGACCCAGAGAGAAGACAAACATTAAACCATACAAACAAAAAAGGGGCGCAAGAAAGAAAATACAAAGATTTAATTTAATCACAAAATAATATTTATATATTAAACCATAAAAAACATATATAACTTCCACATGAAAGAATGAGATCATAATAGATCCACTGGTCAGAGCCCCTACTCCGGATAGGGTATAAAAACCCACCACTAAACAATGCCTCAGAATAATTTAAAAGCAATTAAAGTCCTGCAGCCAAGATGAAAAAATAGCTACCAGTCTTAACTTTGTTAGTTGGCGTCCTCATGGAGTTGCTCAGCTAGTAGCTTCCGTCGTCACGTGTCTCCCGTCGCTGCTAAGTGACGTGGTTTTTACTGATTTGTGTGTATGCAGTTTGTATCCTACACCCCCGTTTTTAGGGCCAATTGCGGTCACTCTGCTAAGCTCATTTGGGTAAGCTAATTTGACGGCGTGTGTATTTTCTGCAGTATGGTCCCGATTGGCTAAGTACTGTACTTAGTTTGCTGAGGTTCTTAATAGGTATCATTGGACCACTAAGCCAACCCCTGAAGAAGTGTCCAGTCGACATGAAATACGTTGAGCGGTGAGGTCATAGCAGTGACGGGAGACACGTGAGGCATTGTTTAATGGTGGGTTTTTATACCCTATCCGGAGTAGGGGCTCTGACCAGTGGATCTATTATGATCTCGTTCTTTCATGTGGAAGTTATATATGTTTTTTATGGTTTAATATATAAATATTATTTTGTGATTAAATTAAATCTTTGTATTTTCTTTCTTGCGCCCCTTTTTTGTTTGTATGGTTTAATGTTTGTCTTCTCTCTGGGTCCACTCATGCACGGCACCTGCACTTTACTTTGAATTTTCTTTCTTGCGCCCCTTTTTTGTTTGTATGTATATGGAATTGCCCCACTGATCACAGGAGACTGGGAGTGGGGGTGAGGCCCCGGTGAGGCTGGTTAGGTGCCCCAGATGGTTAGCGGGGGGTTAACCCCTTCATTACTATAGTGTTTACTAACCAACTCATGGTTGGCAACTGCTTGCAAACTGTAACTTTGTAACTTTGGGGAAGCCTGACTCACATGCTAGGCCATGTGAAATGGGTTTAACAATAGCACTGGAAGCAATGGAGGATTCGGGCGCAACTGCGCATGTCTGATTCAGAGAGGCTGCTGGGATCTTCAAAAGACTTTCCCTCCCTTCCCCCCTCCCCCCCCCCCTCCTCCCTCTCTCCCCCCCCCCCTCTTTCACCATATCTCCTCTTGTTGTATTCATGCATTGGCTGAGAGCCCAGCAAATGATGTTTAATCAGCTTAAATATAGTTTACAGTTTAATCTAGTATCAATAATGTATTGGATTTGTTTGAGTATAATCCAATACACAAACATAATGATAAGATATAAACTGTTCTTGTTATCTATGGGACTCAACTATGCACTAGCAGTGTTTGCAGCAACCTTTTAATTATTCATTCATATATCCCCAATGATTGACCTGAATACAAACAGTATATTCTTAACTAATACTGCAATTACATTGTCATAACTATGAATTAAATGTTTAGCATTGATTACTGTATTGACTATCTATATAAACAGGTACAAGCGCTGGAGGGGTTAATGTTTTTAATTTGCAATTTAAATGTCCCCGTTTTCGCGGGCTTTTCTGTATTTAAACAGGCAGCTTCCGCTTCTCCCCACTCCAAGACGAAGCCCTATTCCTAAGGGTGAAACGCGTTGAGGGGGAGAATGCGGTGCTAGCCCTTGTGTGTTCCATCAATAAAGTCTTTTGAAGATCCCAGCAGCCTCTCTGAATCAGACATGCGCAGTTGCGCCCGAATCCTCCATTGCTTCCAGTACCCTTCCAGACGGTGGCACGCAGAAGCAGCCGAGGTGAGCAGGCCCCAGACCGGAGATGCAGGTGAGGTAAGTTAACAACAGCCCCCTGCACCGGTCAATTCTGTGGCCAAGCGGAGCTCCCTCATGCGCTGTCTCAGTGTCTGACACAATTTCAGACTGCCACACTGCACACTGAAGCGCAGGACAGATTCACACATTCTTTAACAATAGCACTGCCTGCTATTACTAGGACTTAAAATACTAGGTCAGAGATATATAGCAGGGGGCTACAACGGTATTCAGAAAGAATCAGAAAGCATTACCACAAGTTACCAACCATGAGGAAGGAAAATTCCAATACCATATGGGACAGAAGTGATGATATCTCAGCCTCTTTCTAAGTTCTCCGTGCGATCTGGCTGCAGTCTCTAAGTGCTGCATAGAGAGCTACACAGTGGGAGCTGCATCTCCCTGCAGAGCTCTACAGGCAATCACAGTTTTTATTTAAATTGTAATAACAGTGTACTGTAGTAGGGGGTCTCCGGAGCAGAATCACATTAATTTCAAGTCCGGGGACCCCTGCTTCCCAAGATACAGGCCCCGTATGGGTTGCAAGTATCTCCTATGTTTTTAAATGTCCCGGTCACAAGACGCGGGAGATTTAAACAGTGCAGGGGGTTACAAGCACCCGGTACCGGGGCCTGTAACTCGGGAATCAGGGGGTCACATGTCCATGTCCTCCATGGGCAGCAACATTACAATCAAAAACAAACTAATGGCCACTAACCCCTTAATTGGTTAGTAAATACTATAGTAATTAAAGGGTTAACCCCCGCTAACCATATGGGACACCTAACCACCCTCACTGGGGCCACTACCCCCACTCCCCACCCCTGATACCCATTTATTGGCACAGTGTTAAACCATGGCCATAATATGGCCATGATTTGCCACTATAGCAAAGAATGGGCAATCTACCAAAAAAAAACAAGCAAGAAATAAAATACATTACATTTCATTAAAAAAAAATGTCAATAAACAAATTGATATGCACAGTAGTACACCATGCCCAAGGGCATAGTTTACCACTATGGCAATGGAGGGACAAGCTAAAAAGAAAAACAAGCACAAAATAAAACACGACATTTAAATAAAACAAACATTTCACAATTAAGCCATTGATTGTGACTGTTGTGAACCATCCCCACAATATATGGGCAAGGTTTGCCACACTGACAATGAATGGGCAACCAAAAAAAGCATAACACAAATACAATACATAACAATTAAATAAAAACAAATTTTTGGCAAAAAATGCATTCTTTATCACTGTGCTTATCTATAGACGTAAAGGGGCATAAATAAGCACATGGCCAGTCAATGAGAAACCTAAAAAAGTACACAATTAAATAAAATACAATCAATGTTTTTCTTACCATTGATGTCTTCACTCCCGTCCTATGCGAGCACCAACTATTGACCCTCGACCCAATGCTCCTCAACAGCCGATGCACAGAAGTCCGTGAGTGGAGTACCTCAAGGATCGGTACTGGGACCCCTGATTTTTAACTTGTTTATTAATGACCTTGAGGTTGGCATTGAGAGCAAAGTCTCCATCTTTGCTGATGATACTAAATTGTGTAAGGTAATAGAATCAGAGCAGGATGTAATTTCTCTTCAGAAGGACTTGGAGAGACTGGAAACATGGGCAGGTAAATGGCAGGTGAGGTTTAATACAGATTAATGTAAGGTTATGCATTTGGGATGCAAGAATAAAAAGGCGACTTACAAATTAAATGGAGATTTATTGGGGGAATCCTTGATGGAGAAGGATTTAGGAGTGCTTGTAGACAGCAGGCTTAGCAATAGTGCCCAAAGTCATGCAGTAGCTACAAAGGCAAACAAGATCTTTTCTTGCATCAAACGGGCAATGGATGGAAGGGAAGTAAAAATAATTATGCCCCTTTATAAAGCATTAGTAAGACCACACCTTGTATATGGAGTACAATTTTGGGCACCAATCCTAAGAAAAGACATTATGGAACTAGAGAGTGCAGAGAAGAGCCACCAAATTAATAAAGGGGATGGACAATCTAATTTATGAGGAGAGGCTAGCTAAATTAGATTTACATTAGAAAAGAGGTGTCTAAGAGGGGATATGATAACTATATACAAATATATTTGGGGACAGTACAAGGAGCTTTCAAAAGAACTGTTCATCCCACGGGCAGTACAAAGGACTCTGGGCCATCCCTTAAGGTTGGAGGAATGGAGATTTCACCAGCAATAAAGAAAAGAGTTCTTTACAGTAAGGGCAGTTAAAATGTGGAATTCATTACCCATGGAGACTGTGATGGCAGATACAATAGATTTATTCAAAAATAGGCTGGACATCTTTTTAGATGGGAAAGGTATACAGGGATATACCAAATAAGTATATATGGGAAGGATGTTGATCCAGGGATTAATCCGATTGCCAATTCTTGGAGTCAGGAAGGAATTTATTTTTCCCCTTATGAGATAACATTGGATGATATGCCACTGGGGTTTTTTGTTTGCCTTCCTCTGGATCAATGAGTAGGTATAGATATAGGATAAAGTATCTGTTGTCTAAATTTAGCATAGGTTGAACTTGATGGACGTACGTCTTTTTTCAACCTCATCTACTATGTAACTATGTAACTATCAAATATTGATTGAAGAAACGTCTCCCCGGTGAGTTCTTCATTCTTTTCTTCTTTCTTTTCTTCAGTCTTCTCTTCTTGCTTTGTCATCCAATGGGGTGGATGTTGAGCCACCGGCTTCTTAAGCTCACATAAGAAGGGACAGGCCTTATATAAGGCTTGTGATGTCTCATTTGAGTGTCAAATGGTACACCCCCAATCCTATTGGCTGGTGTACCATGTGACAATAATAATATTCTCATTAGTAAGGGTCATTTAGTTAAACCCATTGGCCAAAGCGTTACAAGCCAGGAAGCTTTCTGTCTTTTGTGGTATACATTTGGCCACGCTCAGTGGATGTTCAAGGGGAGGGGCAGGGGCATTCCCATCATTCATGCTGAATGCGGCTGCAGTGAGAGCCTGGTGAACAAATCCTGAGGTCAGCCTTCTGTTTGCTTAATCCCCTAACCACATGTTTCTTTGCTTGCATTAAACTATATCAACGGATGAGTGCATAGATGGGGGGAAGGATAATGTTGGACAATGTTGGCTATGACATAAATAACTGCAGGGTAACTTGCCAATATCACAATATGTAGGTGTCAGTATTGCCCTTGAAAGTATCCAAAACACAGTACCTTCTAGAGCTGGAAAGGCTAAGGTTAGTATTTACTGTAGAGCTACTTTTCTGCCATGCAAAATGTGTGCAACTAATGTTTTTGCAATCTACAGCAAGATGTGGTCAACTAGCCCAAACTGCATGTGTTTCTTGTTAGCAGAAAAATATTTTTCTGCAATGGAAATGTTAGCTATTTACAATGCAAAGCAAGATGTGTACAATGAGGAATACTGTAGAAAGCACACACTTTGCATTACCTAATCCCCAAACTCCACCCTTTTTTTGTACCAGGAAAATATGACATATATAACTCTAGGGTAGCCTCGACCCTCACAACACTAGAATGAGAGTGAGAAGCACACGGTCAGTATTCTGTGAAAATGCATTTATTGTACAGTATTTAGAACTAGTTTTTTGCAATGCAAAATGTGTGCAACTGCAATGTGTTTCTTTGTTTGCATTAAACTACAACCGCATTGGGTGGGGGATGAAAGTAGGTTTGGCAGAAAAATACAGTAATAGCAAGTTTATTTTTATTTTTTCAGGAAAAGGCAAAGATTTCATTATCGTCCAGCAAAGTATCTGTAATAAATTGGAAGCTCTCAACGCCCCATAAATCCCCAAACATAGCACTCTCCCAGACATTTATTTATCGTTGATCATTGTTGTTTTATTGTTATATTATTGTACTTTTGTTAATAAATTATTTTAGATTTTTTTTTTACACTTGTTTGCTTCAAATGATTTTAAAAGTTATACATATTATATTTTTGTATATTGTTGTTAAGTTATACATGATATATTGTTGCTTACTGCACAATAAATAGATGTTAGTGACGACATCTGAGCCAAAGAAATGAATCTCCACAATAGTGTTGACAGGCAAGGCATGTCCCTATTGTATGCACTCTGTTACCTATTAGTATTGTTCATGTTCACTAACTGAATCTGTCTCAAAGAATGGAGCTCGGGTGTAGGACACAAAAGGACTAAGGGCCTCATGCAGTAAGCGTTGATAAGGGAATTATCGCCATTTTATAGGCAAAATTGGGTTTGAGATTCAGTAAGCGCCGATAAGTGCTTGATTTCGCCAGGTTTCGGAGCCGATTATTTTGTTATGGCCATTCGCCTGCCGATAAGCCTGTTTTCGCCACTGATCGCCACTTTTTTAAATCGGCTGGATTCAACAAAAAAAAACAGCTTATCGGGGCTGATCGGCACTACGAAATTGAGATGTTATGGCCAATTTCTCCCGCCAACTAAAGTTGGCAGTTTGGAGGGGAGAACGATCGCTAAGGCTGCCGCAACGGCACTTAGAAAAAAAAAACTTCTGTACATCAATGGAGTCAATGGAGCGGGGACGTATAACAGTATAGTACTGTTTACGTTTCATTGCTCACAATACAAACGTCATTTGCATTACAGTGTGGGGGCATTCCCTGCATTGTGTCACAGCTGACGTGTATTATTTGCATAACATTCTACTTTTACATGTTTGCAGCATTTGCGGGTCACATTACTCATCATGTGATGATGTGCCAAGGGAAAATACTATACTCAACTCTTAAAGGAGAACCTCACATCATATCACACATTTTACTGAACTGAGCGACAATTATTTACATGATGTTACACATGACACACATGTCACACATACACCGTATATTCATCTTCCTTTACATTACACAATGCTTGTAATGTGACACACATCTTTAAACGTTCATACACATCTGTCTTCTCATGTTTACATCTAGTTTTGGGTCCTCCCTATTTTCATGACGTCACTTATTGGACGCTCAATCACATTGCATGTTTACATTGTAACCGTAGCATTACAAGCACTTCAACCTAACTTATACACACATGTACAGTAATTCAGCATTGGGACACCTTGTTAACTCATTCTATACCAACTATCCTCCTTACAGAAATGCATGCATATGCACACGACTATTCATTGTTGTCAACATGTCACAATAACATGCCTAATTACACATGTTACACAAAACGTTTCCCACGTCAATCTCAGCCTTTTTGCCTAATTACATGACTGACTGTTGCGTTCACAAGTGTTACATGCATTGCACATGCAACTATTTATTTGCAAGCAATGTTTCTACAAAGGTTCACGTCACATCATTGCCAAATATCATCATTCCCTGCAGAATACACACAACAAATACTTATAACAAGAACTGCACACAGCTTGCCACAGAAGTACTTTATTATGTTAATGTAACACCTTGCATTTTACTATGTCACCTGACATCATCACATACCTATTTAAAGGACGACCATTACCTGCTCATTCACAGCTACTCATTTCAAAATGTTGAGATTGTTTAGGAGACGGAGGAACATTCTTTTCTATGACATGCTTGATGATGAAGAGAATCATATAGGGCAAGGGAGGGACACACCGAGGGACAGTGACAGGGACAGTCACGCGGATACGACAGGGACAGGGAGAGGGACAGGCCGAGGGACAGGTAGAGGGACAGGAGATCAGAGGAGAAGACAGAGGAGACAAGTTGTGCCTCGTCCGCGTCTGTACAGGGAGAGAACCCTGTTAGATGGGATGAGTGAGGAGGAGATTGTAAGTCGCTATCGTTTGAGTTCAGCAGCAATCTTAGCTCTTTATAAGGAGATAAGGGGAGATTTAGATTTTTTCACAGCCAGAGGTCGTGCAGTCCCTGGGCTTGTTAAAATGCTGTGCTCATTACATTATCTTGCTTCCGCGTCATACCAGACAACTGTGGGCATAGTGGGCGGGGTCTCGCAATCTACATTCTCGCGGGCCTTGACCCAGTTTCTCTATGCACTCAATAGACGCGCTAGGAATTATATTCATTTTCCTACAGAGGCGACAGAGTGGCTGGAAGTCAGGACTGGCTTTTATAATATAGCAGGGATACCATGTGTGCTGGGTGCAATCGATTGCACACATGTTGCTTTGATTGCACCTAGTCAGAGTGAGCATGTGTACCGCAATCGTAAGCACTACCATTCACTCAATGTACAGGTGGTATGTGATGCGACGATGAGGATAATGCATGTGGTACCCAAATTCCCTGGTTCCAGTCACGATTCCTCCATCCTGAGGAACTCTTCAATCTTCCATGCGTTCGAAGAGGGACATTTTGAACATGGTTGGCTGCTGGGTGAGTACACATTTACATGTTATAACACAAAACACATTTTTATTTAGGAATGTTGGCATTGTACAATTTGATCACTAATGTCAGCTTATGTGTGCTCCATTCATTATAGGTGACTCAGGATACGGAATTAGGCCGTGGCTCTTGACTCCGGTGCTAAACCCTCAAACTGAAGCAGAGGAGAGGTACAATGCAGCCCATATCTCGACAAGATCTGTTATAGAGAGGACATTTGGCCTACTCAAGACCAGATTTAGGTGTCTGGACAGAACTGCTGGGGCTCTTCAATACAAGCCTCAAAAAGTGTCTGATATTATCCTTGCCTGTTGCATTTTGCACAATGTTGCACTGAGGCACAATGTACAGTCAGACCTAGCTGAGCCTGTGGTAGACGAGCATCCCACCCATGTAGCTGCTGAAAATGAACAAACAGCCAGTGGTGGCCAGACACGCCAGAATCTCATCAATTCATTTTTTTCTTGTAAGTAAAAACATATATGTTCCAAGTTCTACTTTTATACTTACATTATGTTATCTTAACAATAATGTTTTTTTATATACCCTTCTGGTAGGACACAGATGAATATGGGTTGCACACCTTTCTTCTCTCTGCTGTGTGCACAAAGGGATGTGGCACCGGTATGTTATTGTTGCACAGGTTATATAATCCCTCTTCAATTGTACTTTAGTTGTGTGTATGTGAATAAAACTGGGGTAACAAAGCACTAATATTTTAGCATTGTGTTGTTCCTTATGCTAACACAATACACATATTATGCCCATACTCATTCATGCTTCTAGTATGCTTGCATACAATGTTATTGGTGCAGTGTAACATGTACATCCATATGATGTGTACACCAGCCTGATTTACATTTTGAATGTCATGAAATATACATGGTGTTGCACATTTAACACCAAATACACACTTTGCTGTGTTGTTTACGGTACTGAAGATGGCATGTCAATGTTTGCAATTTATATATTGTTCCTTTGCATTATAGGTATATCTCCAGTATGACTGATCATGGTATGTATATTTGCTGACATCTCTCATAAGATGTGCCTACATCAATCTTCCTATAATTATTTGAAGTCAAAACCCAACATATTAGTTTAAACACAAATGTTACATATATGTACTTTCTGTATCATGTATATGCATTTAGCTACTCTTGAGCTTTCATGTGCATTGTATTAGAAAATGATTACTCCCATTTCATCACATTTTATGTATGTTTCCTTATAAATTCCATTAATGTAATATAGAGGTGTTTGGAGACAAGGGGATAACTGTAGTTATTTCTTTACTTACGGGAGATCATTCATCACGGATGAAATTGACTGATCATAAAACTCCATGCATGAATGCCTGCAATCACAACAATGCGTACTACATCTTATATTTAGCAATGTTGGTGTTTTGTAATGCTAGGAATTAATAGTCAACATTAATTTAAATTTGTGACATGTGTATGTATAAGTCACACGTGTGTGGATGTGTCCTACATGTACCAAGTGTTAAACTGTTAACAGAGAAGACAAATTTGTCGCTAATGTTACTGTCATTTAGCATTTATAAATTACCAATATGACAATGTTGGTAATATTTTTGCAATATAAATCACGTCACTTCATCATTATCATGATGATAATTATCAAGTATTCTCACAATTGTAACGTCAATCACGTGCACATTAGCATAGACACACTTTGTAAGACAACTGTTTGTGTCTGTATCAATTTGTGTAGGATCCATGTATAACACCGACAATTGATAACACCAGCTTTATTATGGTAGCTTATATCATCATATTGACTATACTATGTATTTTTAGAACGTTTAATAAACACAGTAAACTATAGTTAGTTAGGTTAATGAAATATACACAGAAACGTACTTCATTACATGATGTTGATGTCATAATCAGAACATCATGCATTGTAGGGGACCACAACATCTGGCCAATAACATTATTTGCTACAGTCCCAAACCATTTTATCAACATACCCATGTAACAAGAGATTTTTAACAAGAAATGGCTAGTTGGTTGTAAGTGTCCTTTACATTGGGAGAAGGAGTGGCTCAGTGAGTAAAGACACACACTGGCACTGAGATTTTGAAGCAGGGGAGTCTGGTTCAATTCCCGGTGTCGGCTCCTTGTGACCTTGGGCAAGTCACTTTATCTCCCTGTGCCTCAGGCGGCAAAAAATAAATTGTAAGTTCCACGGGCCAGGGACCTCAGCCTGAAAAATGTGTCTGTAAAGCGCTGTGTACAACTAGCAGCGCTATACATGAACATGCTCATATTATAATTATTATTATTATTATTATTATTATTATTGTTACATAGTTTCGACAGTCATACGTTCCATTACACAATAGAATACACAAATGTGTTAGCAGAGTGGGAATGGTTGTTATATATAAAACACACCATGCCATAAAATGATAGTAGTCATTAAAGAACACTCAATAAAAATTCATGAGGCACTATTTTGCAACATCATTATGTTAATTAAGTGCTTATGCAATATAGGCATAAGGGTATCACATTTTTTATTGTTTGTTAATAAGCACTGCAAGCAATATAAAATTAGTTCCATATGTAGTATAGTAGTCGGTGGCTCCTCCTCACAATCATCTCATATAAAGGTAGACTCTTCTGAAATCATACATTGATCCGATTGTATCTTCCCCGACATCTCTGAAATACAGCAAACACATGATGGTCAAATATGGCACCTTACTATATATGTATCCGTGACAACGCATTACACAGCTCTATATGATTGTGTACATACACACGTCACTCACTTATATGTTAGAAGTACAAGTGTACATCAGTATGTAATGTTTCTTTAAATTTGTAGCAGGCATAACTATGTATATGATGTGAACGTTGCCTGTATACTGAAAAATGTGCGCGCACATCTTAGTGTGCGCACGCACTTCACGCTTGGCTGCACTAACTGTTAGCGCATGCGCAAAACAAAGCATACGTTGTGCGTTCAATACATCTTGAAAATACCATTAAACATAAAATCTTTATTTCAAATACAATGAATACGAAACTACATTCGTTCTAAACGAGTACATCTGTATTCTTTTGAAACAGACGTGTTTGGACAGAAACGACAGCCGATAACACAATGCGCAAATGCAATACGTGTGACGTCATGTTAAACCAGCGTGAAACGCACGCTAACACTCCTCCCACTCAATTAACATTCGGCTAACGCCCAGTTTACGGCTACAAACACTGAGCCGCACACATGACACACTGCAGTTACCGTTACTATAACAAAACATGACAGCCAATAGGCTTTGAGGCGCGCACGTCGCTTGGGGGCGGGACTTACATCCGTAATCCTTTTTAAGGACGCCTTGGGCCATGACAAGGGTCCCACGTCATACGTGGTGGACCCGCTTTTAAATGTTGCATGATAACAAAACAGGTATGTGTTAGAGTTATGTTAAAATGTTGCTAATATGGTTAAAGGGATAGGAAAGTACGTATATTTATTCCGTCAGCAATGTGTACTACTCTTTCAGGTTATACTATATTGTATTCGGCAACAATTTCTTTGTGATCGCTACATGTTATGCAGTCTGCAATGTTACGCTGTATCCACGCATTGAAAGGGAAAATGGTGGTTAAAAAAAAAAAAAAAAAAAAAACATTTAAACGCACAGTCAACGCATAACGGTTGTTATATTTACCATTCTTCTAGAATTAACTCTTCGTCTGGCTGCAACTGGTCGCTCCAGAAATGCAAGGCATTTTCATCCACGCTTGACCCACCCGCTGAATCCAGTATGACACACATCTCCTCCATGAAGCGCTCATAGGAATCGCCACTGCTTTCTTCAAACAATTGGTCGGGAGGTAGGTTCATTTCTTCGGGTTCCCATTCCAATGCATTTTCAGCTGAAAGGCTTGGTACATAATCATAGTACTTTTGTTGTTGTACAATGTGGGTTTCAGGAATGGAGGGTGCAGATATTGCAGCAGGTATCGATTCACACGGAACAGTAGTAGCGGATCCATTGCTATTGGCATTAGGAATAAATATGCCTTTCACAACAATATATGTGCCCTCTTTCAGGGTAAAATGCTTTTCCTTTGCAATCTTCCAGAAACCATAGGTGTGTTCTAGCTTATCCTGCACACGTTCAAAAAAGTCATTAGTTGATAAAGTGAATCTTATTGAGGAATTAAAATTCCGCGCATGCCTACGGTCTTGGTAATAAGGATATTTAGCTCGAATCAAATCATAGATTTGGCGTGTGCTTGCTTTGTGTCTGCGACTGTTCAAAATTGCTTCTGAAACCATGTACTTATAACCTAAGAGGGGATTCATATTGTTAACGAATTCATCAGCCATGTCAGAGTAGCACAAAAGATGTGTGCAGTTCTGTCTTCTTTGCTCATCAAAATGATTCTGCTCAATGGCTAACAAATTCCTGTGTTTCGTTTTCAAGGTCAACAAAAGTAACTACTTTTACTCCTTATTTCAAACGCCAATTGGATGTGTCCTTTTAATTGGTTTAAGTTTTGTGGTTAGTGATAGGCGAATGTGGGAAAAACATGTATCATTTTTTTATCTCGTTTGTGAAAACATTCCTACACTTATTTCAGTAACATTGAGTTTTCTAGAAAAATAACAAAGAGCACTGTGTGAAAATAGTGCTTAGACAGCCATATCAGTAAATACACACACCTGCAAAATGAAATGTTTTTTTCCCACATACATTTCTGTGTGTATTTGAAAGTCTGGTTAACTACCTGTCTGCATGAGTTTAAATACGTGTGTATCTATATATATATAAATATATCTCTCTCATAAAAAAATATATATATATATAAAGTGTATATTGTACTATATGTATAGTGTGTGTGTGTGTGTATATATGTATATGTATATATATATATATATATATATATATATATATATATATATATATATATATATATATATATATAATGTATCTTTTTTTTTTTTTATATTGCAGGAGTACACACAACATATTGATGGCAGTAAGTAGGCCTTGTATGAAACCTATTTAAATGGTGATAAACATGAGTGAATTAAGTAATAAACATTTGTTTGTACCCAATAATGTTAGAGGCTCACACTTAGTATAGTTGTCAAACATTAGGCCTGTATTCTTAAAATAGTGTGTTTTCACAAGGAAGCATGAAGTGTATGTTTTTTGTAAATACATCTATACCAGTTTAGATAGTACTATATATATACACACACACACACACACACAGTGTGTGTCTGTGTGTGTGTGCATATATCAATACATACTACATATATTTTAGTATAAATTCAGAGATGTTCTTGAAACAAGAACACATAAATGATTAAAGGACAACATTACAATGGCCACCAAAGGTAAGTAATATTTAACACAAAATCCTGCTGTACACGTACAAGAAAGATGTTTGCAGTTAAATAGGTGCTTTTATAATTGCATGAAAATAATATGCACATGCAATGATTACATCAATTAACACACCCAAATGCAATGTTTTGCTGCAAAGTCAATGGCAGCTTCTCTAAACTTAGCAACTGGCTCCTGGTGGACCATTACTGAACAGACGATTAATACATCAATATTTATAACACTATTCATTAATTAGGAGTGTTAACATTTCCAAAACTTCACGTGTACAAGAACATACTTGAAAGTTTGGAAACAACACAGTCTTCAGCATACATACAATAGTAATTAGATAATCTGAAGTCAACAAAACAAGGCCAAAGACATATTTTGTGAATTTTAAAATTTATTTTTTTTGTTCCTTTTGCAAGCGAGTAACAGGCCTGCTTGTTGTCTCTTGAATTTTCCTTTTTCTTTTGCTACCAACTTTAGGTACAACAGAGCCACTTTGAGTGGCCTCTGGCACTTCACGGGCAGGACTTGTGGCCAGTGACTCACCTACAGGGCTTTTGGGCAGTGATTCACCTACAGGGCTTTTGGGCAGCGATTCACCTACAGGGCTTTTGGGCAGTGATTCACCTACAGGGCTTTTGGGCAGCGATTCACCTACAGGGCTTTTGGGCAGCGATTCACCTACAGGGCTTTTGGGCAGTGATTCACCTACAGGGCTTTTGGGCAGCGATTCACCTACAGGGCTTTTGGGCAGCGATTCACCTACAGGGCTTTTGGGCAGTGATTCACCTACAGGGCTTTTGGGCAGCGATTCACCTACAGGGCTTTTGGGCAGCGATTCACCTACAGGGCTTTTGGGCAGTGACTCACCTACAGGGCTTTTGGGTAGTGACTGTTCACGGACAGGGCTTGTGCCCACTGACACATGTGAGCAAGTTGGTAGACACTGCACAAGTGATGGTTGGTCTGTTTCATGTGTGTCTTGTTTTGTTTTTGTCGCCTCCTTTGTAGGTGTCTGCTGCTGAATTTGTACAGATGGCAGCGGTAGGATGTCATCAGGAACCTGCACAGCAATGTCTGCTACTTGACCGGTAACATTTGGGCCTGGTGAATGAATATCAGATGAATGTGGTGAAAACTGACCTGCATGAACAGATCCTGCCTGTGAGGTGTTGAATTGTGGTACATTAGTCATTCTCCAGTAATTAGCTTGTGTTTGCTGAACAACTAATGCTTCGAATGAGGTGTTGATTTTTTGCAACTGTTTAGGCACTTCAATGAAGACTCTGTGGAGATGTGCCAATTGTGAAACTGTTTCTTCCTGCAGTGCAATCATCCTTTCCAGCACTGTCATCAGGTCAGAATGGCGACGATTTTCTGCTTCCACAATTTTTCCCTCAGAAGCTACAATTGCATCATATGTGGTATTTGCTGGACGTTTTGGCGGTAAAACAGTTTCAATTGGAACCTCTTCATGGTCACTTGCTTGTATTTGTGTGTCTATGGCGGCGGCATCATCATCATCATCATCATCATCAAAATCCTCTTCATCATGTTCTACAAATAAATGTACACATTATTAAATGGCATGTTAATCTCTGCTGTGTTACTATGTAATTGTACTGTGTCATAAGTAACAACTAACATGTTTCCATACGTTTTATAACCTCACATTAAAAACTACCTTGACTTAAGAATAATGTTTGGACTCAGTATGAAATATGAGTGAATGAAAACTTGCTGTAAACTCACAACTCCTACATGATAGTTAACATCACTAACACAATACAAGTTGCCTTACACTTCATTTTCACTGACACTAAGTAATCCTATTTAAAGAAGATGTGCAAAACAAATAATGAACATGACAACATAACATATAGAAGAGCACATATTATATGGCCACCAACTGATACACTCACCTGAGCTGGCTGACCCAGGTGAAGACACTTGTTCAGTCTCAGGTGACACATGTCCTTCAGGGGCAACTATATATAACAATAACATAAGTTTTACATTTACATGTGTAAATATTGAACAAACAGTTATTGTATGTTCTGTATTTATGAGTACCTAACAGCATCATTTCCTTAACCCAAAATGTGTGTGTGAAAGTGAACATAAATAGTTGTAATAACAATGTACATGCCTGTGTACTTAGAACTTTTGAGTTCCCTAACATAAAACATACTATGTTCCTGCAGTAATGCGTGAGGATAAATAGATAAAATTTGTACATAAAAATCATATGTTGTGTAGTGATATCAGTATCATGAGATGACCATTCACAATGGTTATCATGAAGGTGGTCATATTGCAAAAAGTGTTGTTTTTGGTAGAGGATATGTGTGGTACATTAATATAAGATGTGGCACACATGAATGTGGCTGTGACTAAACAAGACAACACATGCAGTGTGTGATAATGTGTCGTTGATAATAGTAGTAGTTCAACTATAGATATGAGTGAACTAATGTGTGACGTACGCTTTGATAAGTAATGAGTTGTTGGGGCATTTAGTAGCTAAAGTGAAGCTTTCAAATGAGTGTGATTAACTTCAGTTGTGCTAGTCAGGTTGTAAGAACGGTATTCCCTTCCCCAAAAAGCCTAATCAGCCACACCTTTCAATTACTTGAAACAGGTGAAAATGGTGTGAACTAAGTTGACCCTAAAATGAGGCTGTAATTAGTGTGTGTGCTGAACCCCACCCCCTCTGTTGAAGTGTATGCTGTGATGAGATATTAATTGCAGCTGCTTTAACACAATGGTAGATGAGCTAAATAGTCGTGTGCAGTTTTTAAGTTATGAAAACAATGACATAAAATATGATACGTGTGCCTCATTATGCTGTCTGTATATGACTTAAAGCAAAAATGGACCTTTTCATAAACAACTATAGATGTGTTAGTGCAAGTGATGTTTGTAGGCCGTTGCATGCAATATATTTGATGCATGCTTAAAATAGGCAGTAATGTCATGTTTGTCGGAGTAAAATAAATAAAATACACAATAATATTATACATATTTATGTTCTGTACCTGTAGCTAGTAATAATTTCTCATTAACATGTGTTACACATGTGTACTACCCTGTTGTTCCCCATCTTCGCCCACCATCAATTGCTTCCACTGCAGCAATGCATTTTGGGAATTCACATGTAAATGAGCACGCAATGGCACGTGCTATATTAGTTACTGCTTTTAGTAGGACTACAACATATATGTCTATTTTGAGATATATATATATACAGAATCAGACATATACATATATAGATGCAGGTATGCTTATATTGTGAAGACAGTATAAAAAGCAGTGTAAATATGCAAAATAACTGTAAGCAACGACACGCCTAGTACAGTAATATTTCTCACCTGGTGGAAATTGTGAGGGATAAATTCCTATATCACGGTCACCAGGTAAGCCTTCCACGACGACGGGAAGTAATTTTGCCCGAAGCAGCTCCTCCAATGGACTTAATATGAGACGTTGTGGTGTCGGCCCACCTCCAGTGCCAGTAGCATGCACGCGTTGGTGTTGTATTTTCTTTTTCAATTTGGACCTAATATCATCAAATCTCTTGTGACAATTCCGCTTGTCCCTCACATGATTCCCACACGCATTGACACCAATGACTATTGTGTCCCACATTTCTTTTCTGCTTGCTGAACTTGTCCGCCCTTGAAAAACATATAAAATATATGAGGTAAATGAATAATAATAGAAGCACCAGTTTCCTACACTGCTAGCTGTTCCAAGAGATAGCAAACATGCTGTTTTATGTGTAATATGTGAAGCACATGAGCATTCACTACTAAACCTATACATGTAAGCAAGGTTGCATTCATATTGTATGCAGTTTTGGCAAATTGACCGCCTGTGTTTAGTTGTCCTTGTAAGGCATGATAAAAAGCTGTGTTTCCAGACTAATTAACATAGAAAGATATTCTGAACCCATATTTGCATATGAACAAAACTCAGATGACCTAGGATCACATGTATTTGAATAATAAATGTAAAGGTACACTTACCTAGTAAATGTCCATATATACTGTCATAGTGCTCCAGAATGCCAGTGACAAGAGCTGTATTTTCCTGGTCATTGAAGCGAGGATTACGTGGCTTCTCCACACATTTCTTCCGAGCAGGTTTAGGGTCAGAGCTTGGCTGGTGCTGACTGGACTTTCCTTCTTCCAATGGAAGAGCCTCCAAAAGCTGGCCACCAGCAAGCACGCCACCACCAGACACCCCATCAGCAACTGCGCCACCAGCAGCACTCACAGCACCAGCACTCCCACTCCTAGCACCAGCACTCCCACTCCTAGCACCAGCACTCCCACTCCTAGCAACAGCACTCCCACTCCCAGCAACAGCACTCCCACTCCCAGCAACAACACTCCCACTCCCAGCAACAACACTCCCACTCACAGCAACAGCACTCCCACTCCCAGCAACAGCACTCCCACTCCCAGCACCAGCACTCCCACTCCTAGCACCAGCACTCCCACTCCCAGCAACAACACTCCCACTCACAGCAACAGCACTCCCACTCACAGCAACAGCACTCCCAGCAACAGCACTCCCACTCCCAGCAACAGCACTCCCAGCACCAGCACTCCCACTCCCAGCAACACCACTCGGTGCACCAGCAACATCACTCCCCTGAACAGTACGTTCACTCCGACGCGTACTCGCACGAGTAGCACTCCCACTCCCACCAGCATCACTCTTCCCACGCTTTGCGGGCATACTTCCAGCACTCACAAAAAACAGACAATAAATGTACAGCCAATCACACGAAACACTTCCACATATAAAACAAGACAAAGATGTAAACAAAACAACAATGGACAAAGCTCACCCAATACACAACAAGTCTCTCCGTCAATATGCAAATGTTCAATCAGCCAGCTCTGTGCGTCTCTCTCTCTCTCACTCCCAACAACACAGAGAATGATTAGCAGTACACGTTGCCTTTAAATATGGCGCGCAATCCAATACATGCTTGTTTCGCCTGATTCAGCAAGATTTGTGATTGGGCAACCTATCAGCACCCCGCCACGCACGCCGATACACCTGTGTGTGATCGGATAATCATCGTGAGAGTGGGCGGATTTGTTTTCGGGTTGATTTTGAATGTATTCGGCACTTACTGCATACGGAGAGGAAAAATCGCCATTAACATGACTAATCGGTAAACTTGCCGATTTCACTTAATCGACGCTTACTGCATGAGGCCCTAAGTCACCAAGAATACTACCAACAGGTAGATGAGAGAATATGATAAGAGATTAAGGGGCCTATGCAGAGAGCAGCGCTATTTCGAAATTCGCCATTTTTTGTGTAAAATCGCGCAGAAAGCAGCAGAAAATGGCGAGTTCCGAAAAACGCGCCAATTTTTCTTTTCTATTTGTAAAACTCGCCTCGCGGCTGGCGAGAACCTCAATCTCGCCAGTTTTAAAAATATCCTAATGCAGAGAGGCGCGAACGGCATCTAGCGGCTGTTCGCGCCAATAAAATGGCGCGATTGTCTCCGTTGTGCCTCGCCAGAAAAAACTGCCGCTCGCGGCCATTGCAAAGGGAAAAAAAAAGGCGCGAATTTGTTTTAACACATTTCTGAAGTGCGCATCTCGCCAATTTAAACTCGCCACACGCATCCATGTTAAACATAGCAGAATTCGCACTTTTCTGCATATGGAGATTAAAACTCTCCAAAAAAGCTACTTTTTAATAAATTCGCCAATTTTAAAATTCGCTGCTCTCTGCATAGGCCCCAATGAGTTCATCAATATTTGGGTGACTAACATAAGCTAATGAATCCCCCAATCGAGGTTAGTGGTTTTTGCTAAAACATTATTTTTTTGGAATACACTAAAAGAGATGGGGAGCAATACACATATGCAATTATGATGGAGTGAATATATATACAGTGAAAATAAAATGTGCGCACGCCGATCGGGAGGGTCTGTGAAACCCTTGAAGGGTGCTGTACTGAAGCTCCGCTATAATGGCACTCTCTATTAGGGTGTCAAGGGAACATTTCAGATGCTGTACGCATTTAGAAGGTTTAGAAATGTTATATAATCACACTCAGCGTTAAACCACATAGTACCGTAGGCATCCTGAGTAAAACTTAACAGGATCTGTGCCTATAGTTATAACCCCACCGTGAAGATTTGGTATGGTAAGAGAGTGAGTCTCCCAGGGGGAGCAAGCGTGTTAACCTTCTGAATTGTGTGTGCTGCAGGCTAGGTGATCCTGCCATGAATGTACATACGTGTGTCGCACTGGGGTGAGACCTGCCTTCGACTGCTAGTAGGGATAGGAGATCTTGTAAAGTAACTGTGTGACTTGTACATTTGAAGCACTACCTAAATAGTTTTAACATCTCTATCTTGAATTAAAATATGCCAATATTTTTGCAAAGCCATTATACTTTATTTCAGCAGTTACCAAAAGTGGTTAAAAACCTAATAATTCTAGCATTGGCATAATCATTTTCAAAACCACATCGCGGAGGGTATAGAAGCTTAGATCTCAACATCTTATTGGCTTTTTCCATTAGAGTAACTTCTATCTTTAAAGAGTGAAGACATTTTATTGGCACTTTTATGAAAAGATATTATCTCTGCTACAGTTCCTCTTAAGCTTCTAAAATTGTCGCACTGTTATTGATTTTAAAAGATTATTTTTTTTCACTTTAAAGTCCTGCAGCTGAAAAATGTGTTTGTGTGAAGATTGATTACTTAATTGTAGTTTTAAAAAAATGTTTTGATTATATTTTCTTGAGAGATGGATTGTACTGTATATTAATACATTGCAATTTTTCAATCTGAGATGATACTATTTATTATATTTTGCATTATTGCAAGATACTGTGTTTCACTTGATATAGTATTTCTTTAGGATTGAGCCCCTTTATTATTTTTGTAAGTGATAGCACCCTTTGATATAAACCTTGTGAAGAGTATACACATTTTGGGGCCTATGCAGAGAGCAGCGAATTTTAAAATTGGCGAATTTATTAAAAAGTAGCTTTTTTGGAGAGTTTTAATCTCCATATGCAGAAAAGTGCGAATTCTGCTATGTTTAACATGGATGCGTGTGACGAGTTTAAATTGGCGAGATGCGCGCTTCAGAAATGTGTTAAAACAAATTCGCGCCTTTTTTTTTCCCTTTGCAATGGCCGCGAGCGGCAGTTTTTTCTGGCGAGGCACAACGGAGACAATCCATTTTATTGGCGCGAACAGCCGCTAGATGCCGTTCGCGCCTCTCTGCATTAGGATATTTTTAAAACTGGCGAGATTGAGGTTCTCGCCAGCCGCGAGGCGAGTTTTACAAATAGAAAAGAAAAATTGGCGCGTTTTTCGGAACTCGCCATTTTCTGCTGCTTTCTGCGCGATTTTCTCCAAAAAATGGCGAATTTCGAAATAGCGCTGCTCTCTGCATAGGCCCCTTTCTCTTTTTAAAACATAAAGCATTAAACCATACCATAACAGAATCTAATGCCTTGTGTCTTTTGAAAAAAAGTGAAAAATCTGGTAACAAAACAGTGGAGACAAAGGATAAAAAAAAAACTGCAAACAACAAAAGTCACAAGCCAATTACCTAATGCACAACTCTACTGCCACCAATAAAATGATCTGACCTACAGGTACAGTACACGTAGCAATTTTAAAAGGAAACACATTCCTACATTTAAAACTCCCTGTTGAAAGGGATTATTAATACTCACATAGAATGTTCTAATTAAATTCAGTATTGTCCCATAACACACATTTTTTACCTATTACCTAAGATCTATAAACACCCAACTAGACCCATGTCTTGAGGGACCAGCTCAATTTAACAACTGTAGGCCAAATATATGGCTTATTTCCTGTAACCATTTGTACAACAACTACCCAGATGCTTAAGACACAACTATTTTTTTGCAAAAAATAAACACTATAAACAAAGTTGGTGATGAGAATCACACTATGTATTACCTTGAACATACCTGATTATTTGACCTAGATTTACTGTAGGAAATCGTGGCTGGAAATGTGATTGAATCATGGAAACATTTGATGAGGTTTGTATCTTGAAAGTTTCGGAATTTCCTGAAACTTGCATAAAGATCAGCATGTCGAAAATGAAGGCTACATCAATATCTATTCTAAAAAAATATAATATGCATGCATTATACTCCCAAACTGATGTATATGCGCTTCCCTTCAAAGCAATTTACTGTATAAACAATATAGTATCCTTATTATTATTATTTCTCTCCAATACCCGGTTTTGGTTTTATTTGAAAGATTTTGTTAAAAAGGGCATTTCTGTTTATGTCACTAAATAAGATCATCTTTGTAGTCATAGTACCACTTTATATAGTGATAAAATAAACAATACAGACCGGCGCCAATATAGTCCAAAGGGAATACTTATAGTCCAATGGTGTTAAAGTCTCTAGTGGTGGATTTCAGCTTTTATCACTTTCCAGCTCCTCCACAAGACGTTACTCCATGCATATGTTGCAGAAAGAAAAGAGACAAAAAAAACACATCATAGTGCAAAAATGCAAATATAGAACATGCAGGACAAACAGGACAGGACAAACACCAAACAAAACAAGCAAGGCTGACTAATAGTAAGAGTTTAATATACACAATAAAAAACTATAGCAGATGTGGGATCCGGTAGGTTAAAACCGGAGTCCTACTTACAGAACTGCCACAGATTGTAAGCAGAGATATAGATGAATGGTGACCGGCTGTAGCTCCGTTTGAACACGTGACCTCCAAAGGTTTCTTTCAAATGGTGTCCTTCACTCCGCGACTGGAAGTGCGTCACTCCAAATGAATCTGGAGCTCTCCAGGGACTGTCAGTCAATCCACAGCCGGAAACACATCACCAGGGGCGGGTGGAAATGCCAAAATCCCTTCTCTGAAACGATTACTGCGATCACGCTCTGCAAGTCCTCTGCCTTAGTTGAAAGCAACTCAAAACAAACTGCTCAACGCGTTTCGTGCGCATGCGCACTTCTTCAGGGGATATAGATCACTAGGCATGAAATACCTATATACTGACAGGACTAATACTATTGGATGGCAAAACATCTACCCATAACCAAATCAACCTGCGTGATTGGTCTAAATAGCTGTCAGTCATGCCTAGTATACACGCAGCCTTACTAACAAATATACAATTAACAAACGATCACATTACAAACATAAATACTTTAAAATACTAACAAAGATGAAGTTATATAATAAAAAATGCTATAAATAAGCTATAAATAACACACATCATATTACAACCATTTAAAAATCTACCTATTAATCATAAAAAGCACGCAAACCTAAATCCATAAAGGGAAAGTGACATATTCTTTTTGTCCATAAAAATATATATTAAAAAATAAATTACTATTTATTTATGAATACACAAATAAATATTACAATTAAAAATATATATTAAAAATATAAATATATTATTTTAAATAGACTCTCAGTTCAAAATCAATATTCAAGCCATTCGGAGAGAGGGTCTTCAGCTAATAGATCCAATAAGCTTCACGCCTACTGATCTGATTGAGCTGATTCCTCCTCTCCAACTGGCCGGCTCTGTCTCAATGGCCTGACATTTCAATCCAACCGGATTCTGGTTGTGATGAACTAAAAAATGATGCGAAACACTATGTGTCGTAAGACCTCTCTTAATATTGTAAATGTGCTCATATACCCTTCTCTGATAGCACCTCCCTGTACGGCCCACATACTGAAGGCCGCAGGGGCACTGAAGTAAGTAAACCACATAAGAAGTGTGACAATTAATAAAAGATTTCATAGTATAGGTCTTTGAGGTCACATTGGATCTAAACGTTTTAGTGTTGCAGCTGAATGAGCAAGCAGTGCATTTAATACATTTAAAAAAGCCCTTGCTAGTATTTGTTGGCACAGATTTGGAATGATCCAGAGGACAGCTAGGTGCCAAACGTGATTTTATATTGGCTGCTTTTGTAAAAATAATATTAGGTTTAGCCGGAAGACATTGTGCTAACGTGTTGTCACACAGAAGAATTGGCCAATGTTTATTTAAAATCTGGCGAATTTTGGGGGCCATTTCATTATATTGCGTGACAAAGGCCAAGTTACCATTAGGTTCCTTATCCCTTGCTAAGTTCTTGTTTTTATATTCTAAAAGGGTATTTCTATCTATTTTGTCTACCTGCTGAGATGCCTCTGTAAGCAGTTTTTCAGAATATTTTCTAACCCTAAATTTCTCTTTTAGCTCACTCGCCTGAAAGGCAAACTCCTCCTGGTTTGAGCAGTTGCGATTCAGGCGAATGAGATGTCCCTTTGGGATATTGCGTATCCAGCCAGGATTGTGCTGGCTGTCCACCCTGAGGTAATTGTTCGCCTGTACAGATTTAAAATAAGTTTTTGTCTGAATCTTATTGTTATTCACAGATATACTGAGGTCCAAGAATTCTATGTATTGTTTATTGTGATTGAAAGTAAAAGAAAGAGCCATATCATTATTATTTAAATAAACAAAAAACAAATCTAACTGTTCCTGGTTACCAGACCAAACAAAAATCACATCATCTATGAAACGGCGCCAGAGCACCAGGTGAGCCCCAAGAGGATAGTTGTTCCAAACATAATCTTCTTCCCAACTGTCCATAAACAAGTTCGCATAACTTGGGGAAAACCTGGTGCCCATCGCCGTTCCACATATCTGTAAAAAAAAATTGTGAATTAAATTGAAAATAATTGTGAGTTAAAATAAACCTGATACTATCTAACAAAATGCTGGAAACACAACTTTTAAAGCTCAATTTTATGGACGCATGTAAGTAGGATTCTTTTATTGCTGTCTTATAATAAACGTTATTATACTATGCTTTCTTCTTTTTCTCTTCCTAAAGCCAACACTGAAGATCTTCTGGAGACACACACCAAGTGAGAGATAGGCACAGGCAAGTGTCAATCTCTATTTGTATTTTATTATTTTTAGTGGTATAATTATTTATATTACACCGTGGGTCTGTGTTCTGTTCTCTTTCTCCCATATATACACTGAGGAGAAGAAGAGCAGAAGTCTACGCACTGGAGGACTCTATCTTTTCTCATTTCCAATTTCCAGAGGAACTGGAATAGCCTCCACTGAACTCTAGCTGCGGGACAATAAGTATATTCTGTGATTTTATATATAGAGTTGTTGTATTTAGGATTGGCGCTGCTTCTCAAATCACTGCCGTGAGTAACATATATTTATAGCCATGTGTGAGTGACTGATGAGACAGTTATCTGGTCTGTATAACTCCCTTCTCCTTGATCACTTGTCCTGCTCTCTGGTATAACAACAGCCCTTCTTCATCCTCTCGATCTGGTCCCAAGGGACGAAAAACAGCCAAAGTTGGTGCAAATACAATTTATTAATTAAAAGACAATAACTGCACACTCACATTAAAAAACGTTTGCTCTGGCTTCACACATCTTCTAACGATGTCCCGCTGCAGTTGATCCCCGCTTCCACGTCCGGATAGTGGGACTGTACACAGGACACCTCCAGAGACTATGGTGGCCGACAACGGTCAAAACTCCTCCACGTCCAACACTGGAACAATGTGTTTCGCAAACACATACTTCGTCAGGTTCCTGTGGGCTTTGTGGATCCGGCGGTCAATATATACCAAGTAATCTTCTGTTGCATAATTGGTTCTGATCTGTCCTCATGTGATTCAAGTTTGCAATAAACACAATTCTACGCTTTCATTGGGGGTTTAAGATCTGCATATGTAAGCACCTCTGTGCACAAAAACAGAAAGATACAGATTTTGGCTTTTGTGTTTGAATGAAGAAGTAATGTGTTTCCCTGAAGAAGTAGTTAATTCTACGAAACTAGTTGGATGTAACATTCTATTGCCTTATATCTGCTTACATTGGCCTTTGTCTATGTGTTGGCCTGTCCTGTTTTTATTTCATCCTGTGTGCTGTTTTGGACACTTGTGAGAGACTCTGTAAGACTGTTCAAACTTCCCTATTGAATCCACCACTGCTGTGAAGACAGCAGCAAGCTGCGTTTTAACCTCTCTGCAGAGGATACACCTGCCAAGGTACAGGAGCAGCTTCATATCGGCTAGGAAGCAGGAGCGTTTTCACCGAGCCCCAGTACCAGCTGCTGAACCTGGCTGCATGAAGGGAAATCCCCTTGGGAGTGAAAAGACTGACGTCCTGCCCCAGAATCAGCTGAGCTGCAGCAGCAGAGGGAAGCAAGCACCTGAATCTACAGCTAACAGCCGAGTGGTAAACAGTGTGATACACACTACATGCCTTTTACCAACCTTTTTTATGTACGCAGATATATTACCCCCTTTTTAATTCTATAATATATTGTTGAATTTGCTTCACTATTTGGCGTTGTGCGCTGTTTTCTTTTGTTTCCCTTCTCTAAATGGAACTTATACCTACTGTAGATGCCTGTAAAATCAGGAGGATACTGTCCCGGCCAGCTTTATTCTAAAGCTTGCCGGGTTAAATGCGGGTTTTTTTTCGACGGGAACGGAGTTTCCCGTGCGGCGGCCGTGTCAACAGATAAGCGCTAATGGCGCTTATCATTGAAAGCTCCCCGCGGAGAAAGCCGCATTAGGTTAAAGGCGGACGCGACTGTAGTTATACATTTTAAAAACTCCCAAATTGAATTGGGGTTTGAAGACACAAATGTCAAAGACACTTGTGGTGCTAAAAGTATGCATATGGTTATTAGGCATTCTATATCTGTCCGTGAGTGCTACTGATGCAGCGGCTGTTATTCAAACACATCTCGGCGCCGATTTTGAGTCCTCTGCTGTTCCCTACGCAGCATGAACGCGGCCAATGGCGCTAATGGCGCTTATCATTGAAAGCTCCCCGCGGAGAAAGCCGCATTAGGTTAAAGGCGGACGCGACTGTAGTTATACATTTTAAAAACTCCCAAATTGAATTGGGGTTTGAAGACACAAATGTCAAAGACACTTGTGGTGCTAAAAGTATGCATATGGTTATTAGGCATTCTATATCTGTCCGTGAGTGCTACTGATGCAGCGGCTGTTATTCAAACACATCTCGGCGCCGATTTTGAGTCCTCTGCTGTTCCCTACGCAGCATGAACGTGGCCAATCGCCCCAAGCACCCGCGCTTATCGCGGATGGTTTGTTTGAATTTCATGGATTCTGTTTCTTCGTTTGCAATAAAATGGATGAATTGTAATGTGTACAGTACTGTGCTACTGTTTCTGTGTCAATTTCATGTTTTTAAAAGCCAGAACACTAAAATTAGTTTTTTTCTGCTCTCGCCGCGCTTGCATCTTAGTGCGGGGAGGCTGGAATTCATCCCGCGGTTTCAAATCGGGATTCCGATGTACATGACGTGTGAAGTGTTCGAATAACGTCCGCTGCATCAGTATATTTAATTATTGAGCACTGCACTTTGATTGTTTATTCACTCACTTGCACCTTGTTTTTTGATTCACTGAGGTACAGTATACTAGAGAGCATATTTATAGGCAGCACTGAGGAGCACCATTCACTGTATATCACTATATTCTTGTGATGGTGTAAGTTTCTGTTTGCGCTCCTTGCATCGCACACACATACAGTATATACTTTTTTTCTTTTGATTTTTTTTTTATCCCCTGAATTTATCAACCCCATTATCATGTTTTCTATTATTGGTAACTATATCTTCACATGAAAAAAAAAATCGTATTAAAATATTCACATTCATGAGAAGGGAAAATGTGAAAACAGGGAGAGAATTGAGAAAATGGGGATGTAAAGAATTCAAAGGAATTCACTATATTAAACACTTTAACAATCAAAAATATACTGTATATACATATCCTTCCTATATACAAAAAAATTGTACACGAAGAGCAAATGTAACTAAAGTAGATAGCTTCATTATATGCATTACAGACAACTAACTTCTAAAATATAATAGCTTTAAAAGCTGAGAACAGTAATATCAAATCATGTAGCATAAATATAGTTAACACAGATGGCCGAGAGTGAAAATGAGACCCAAGGACACAAAAGTATTAAATAAAAAACAACATTACAAAAGGCACTGTGAACATAAATAAAGATGAGAGTGAGTTGTATATTACTAATTCAAAAGGATAATTTAAAATAGAGTTGGCAATGCCAAAATGTATCAACCTTTATATGACATTGTTTCTGAGCTGACATATCCCAATAGATTTGCCATATTGAGTGAAGATATTGGGAGTGTCAGCGCAGAAATGGCAAGGCTGGGGCAGACTAATTCCTCTAGCAGCCAGGGGAACACTTCATCCATCACAGTGGGGACTCAGGATGCTCAGATACCAAGAAAGATTGTGGTGGTAGGGGACTCCATTATTAGGAAGGTAGATAGGGCAATCTGTTGCCATAATCGCATGAAACGAACAGTTTGTTGCCTCCCGGGTGCTCGGGTTCAGCACATTGTGGATCAGGTAGACAGATTGTTGGGGGAGGCTGGGATTGACCCGGCGGTCTTTGTACACGTTGAGACCAATGACAAAGTTAAAGAAAGATGGAGGGTCCCAAATAAATGATTTCAGGGATCTAGGCCAAAAGCTTAAGGCAAGGACCTACAAGGTAGTATTTTCTAAAATACTACCAGTGCCATTCACTACCACAGAGAGACAGTCAAAGATTAGGGAGGTTAATGCTTGGCTAAGAAAGTGGTGTAGGAAGGAGGGTTTTGGGTTTTTAGAGCACTGGGACTCCTTTTCTGAGAGGTGCCATCTACAGTATATTCTAGGGACGGATTGCACCTCAATGAAGAGGGATCTTCTGTGCTAGGGGGGAGAATGGTAAAAAGGTTGGAGGAGATTTTAAACTAGGATAGTGGGGGGAGGGGAATGAAACAGATAACAAACTAAATAGAATAAAGGAGGATACAAGGGGTTATGGAGGTAGAATGGGGGCAAGTGCAAGTTTGACAAGCAGTGAGATACCCATAGTAAATACAGATAATACTAGAAAACTTCTAAAGACTAAACCAAGTGGGCGCAGAAAGGAAGGAGCAGATAAGATAATAGTACAGACTGAAAAGAAACTTAAATGCATGCTTGTTAATGCAAGAAGCCTGACAGATAAAATGGAGGAGCTTGAATTAATAGCTGCAAGGGAGCAGTATGATATCATAGGCATTAATGAAACATGGTGGGATTAAACTCATGACTGGACAGTTAATTTAGAGGGTTATTCCCTTTTTCGGAAGGATCAAACAAATAGAAGGGGAGATGAAGTATGTTTGTATGTTAAACCGGATCTAAAACCTATTATAAGGGATGATGTTTATGAAGGGAATGATGAAAATGTAGAGATCTTTTGGATAGAAATTAGCAGTGGAGGTATAAGTATAAAGAATTTTTTTTGTAGGGATATGCTATAAACCACCAAATATCTGTGAGATTGAGGAAGCTAAAATACCTTTGCAAATAGAGAAGGCATCAAAACTGGGTCATGTTTGCATAATGGGGGATTTTAATTATCCAGACATAGACTGGGGCAATGAGATTAGTATTAAAACAAAAGGAAACTGTTTTTTCGGGGTGCTTAAAGACAATTATATGACCTAAATATTGAGGAACCAACCAGGAGAGGGGCACTACTTGATTTTGTAATATCAAACAATATAGAAGTAATAACAAATATTCAAATCCTGGAACATTTGGGTAACAGTGATCATAAAATGATCTCATTTGAAATTAATTATCAAAAAACAGATTACTTGGGTTCAACAAAGACCTTAAACTTTAGAAAGGCAGATTTTAATAAACAGGTCTAATCTACAAGTAATACATTGGGATGATGTTTTGCAGGGAAAAATGTAGAAGATAAATGGGCATTCTTTAAAACATTGTTAGAAAAGCACACTTACCAGTGTATACCCTTGGGGAATAAGTATACAAGAAATACTTCAAAACCAATGTGGCTAAATAAACAGGTAGGGGAGGAAATGGATAATACTCAGAAGAAATTATCTATACCTCACCCATCAGAACCCTCCCATATCATACTACCACTTTCAATTACAACTGAAGCTGAAATGGACAAGAAGAGGAAGGCGTTTAGATTCTTTAAGTCAGAAGGGATGAGACATCGTATCAGAATTATAAGGGATGTAACAAAAATTGCAAAAGGGCAATCAAATTAGCAAAAATGGATAATGAAAAAAGGATTGCAATAGAAAGTAAGATCAACTCTAAAAAGTTCTTTAAGTACCTTAATAACAAAAAAAATGAGAAAAGAAAATATAAAACCCTTTCAGTGTGAGATGGGTAGACAGATTATTGGAGATAAGGAAAAAGCAGAGGTTTTAAACAAATTCTTTGCCTCTGTGTTTACCAGGGAAGAATCAATTTCAATAGTAGTGCCGCAAGAGGAAACCAGAACCTCCATATTAATGAACAATTGGTTAACTGAGGAAGAAGTTCATAAGCGGCTTAAAAAAAATTAAGTAAATAAGGCACCTGGCCCCGATGGCATACATCCAAGAGTTCTAAAGGAGTTAAGCTCAGTAATAGCCAAACCATTATATTTAATGTTCAAGGACTCCATTTCCACAGGCTCAGTACCACAAGATTGGCATAAAGCAGATGTGGTGCCTATATTTAAAAAGGGAGCTAGATCACAACCGGGGATTACAAACCTGTAAACCTGACTTCAATTGTGGGGAAACTACTTGAAGGTTTAATACGGGATAATGTTCAGGAATACCTAATGGAAACAAAATCATTAGTAATAGTCAGCATGGATTTATGAAGGATAGAGCATGCCAAACTAACCTTATTTGTTTCTTTGAGAGGTAAGTAGAAATTTAGACCAGTTGATGGGGTCTATGTTGGTGGACACCTAGACCAGCAAAGAGATTGACAAAATCTTAAAATATTGCATATTGCCCAAAAATGTTGTGCGTCTTGGTTGAGAGATAAAGATCTAAAAGACTGGATTGTCAGTAAATGTTTAAACGAGGAGTGGAGCAAGACCACTGCTGGTATTCACGCAGATGTTCCTGGACTGTCCTGAATGGTACAAGTGTACCCTTAATACACTGACTGCACCTGATAGACTGGGAAAGTGTGAGTTGATTCCTTACCTCCTTGTTCTGTCTTTTTAAATTAAACTATGTTATGCCATGATCTCCCTATGTTTTCTTTTTGAGGAGATTTCCAGGTTGCAGAGCCATCAACCACCATTGTCTACTGCATATGGTTATTAGGCATATCTAGGCCGTGAGTGCTACATTTAGTTATTGAACACTGCACTTTAATTATTTATTCACTCATTTGCGTCTTGTTTTTGATTCAATGTGTATATATCTATTATTGATAAAGGACTCCTATTGTCCGAAACGCATAGGAGGGACTTGTCTCACCCCCTAGGGTGATGGTATTGAGTTGTGCTGAATAAATAGAAGCTTTTTTTTCTTACCACCTGGCTCCCTGGCAGTGCACTGTTTTTGCTCTCTTTTTTTTCTCTTGGATTACTCTCTACAGCTTGCACGCACTTTGGATTTACTACTCAGGACACTTGAGACAGATGGAGTGGGTAAGATTCATCTCATTATTCGTTAAGTGATGATTATTTATGGATGAGTACAGTACCATTATTAGTACATATAGTGTCTCCAATGAGATTTCATCAAGGTGTTTTTCTGCATCATTGACTGTTCCCTTCAGGAGATTTGTTTGCTGGTCACTCACACATCACTATTCACTTCAAATACCCACTCCACAGCTTATTCAGTTCTATAGTCCTGGTTTATTATTATGGACATTTGCGTATGAAGTTCCATCGTCTCTGGAGCACCCATTTCTCCATATATCCATATCTATATATGGGAATGGGAATGAATGCGATCCTATGAATGGGATCCATCCTATGCCCACAGGAGCTGATAGATAGAAAAGACTGCATCAGTATAATGTGTAGTAATGGGAATGAATGGGACACATACATGTGGTGTAAAGTATATGCAAACGTGTTTTTTTAAGTTTGTTTCGTTGAAGATACTGTATCTTCAAATTAAACATGGTATAAGACTTCTACTCCAGTACTAACTCTTGACCCTCGATGCAATGCTCCTCAACAGCCGATGCGCAGAAGTCCATGGTCCGCTGTTGATTGAAAAGACGTCTCTTGTTAGTTATTTCTTTCTTTTCTTCTTTTGTTTTCTTCTTTATAATCCAAGAGGGCCTGGAGATGTTGTTCCAATGTCTTCTTGGGCTCAAAATGTGTGTTAATCCCGATGGGCCGTTACAGCCTGCTATGGACTGTCCCACGGAGGATCCTCACTTTTGCACACGTGTTCCATCCTATGCCCCTGGGAGCTGATAGATAGAAAAGACTGCATCAGTATAATGTGTAGTAATGGGAATGAATGGGATTCATACATGTGGTGTAAACTATTTGCAAACGTGTTTGCAAGTTTGTTTCATTGTATATTGTTTCACATTTGTATTCTTATGCCATGTTTAATTTGAAGATACTGTATCTTAAAATTAAACATGGTATAAGAATACAAATGAAACAATGCACAATGAAACAAACTTGCCAACACACGTTTGCAAATACAAACTAACAAATACCAAACTCAATAAAAATGTTATATACAACTGATACATCCTGCAGTGACACATACTACATACAGTATACACACAATAAAACAATTTAAAATCAGATTAAAACATTTTAAAACACGGTGCTGCGATTAAAACCAATGTAATTAAATGCAATGTGGAAGCTGGGGATACTATCTTCAAAAAGTGTAACATCAATAACGTAATTGAATCCATACAGATGTTTGGTTTGTAATGTATGGATCCAATACTGCTCACTGCATAGCAGCTTCAAATTCTTTATTTTATTCAGATTTTTTATTATGAATACCAATACACTCCGCAGATTCTACAAACCGTGGACAGATTTGTAGAATCCAATCCGCGGATTCAGAAATATGATGGCAGATTCTTAAGAATCCACCAATGGATTGCTGAATTCGCAAATTGGATTTTACGAATCCGTCCATGGGGTGTATCCAATGGCCTTTTTTTAAAATGAATTTGTATGGATTAAAACCAACCAAATAAGTTTTCAATCACTAGCGTTCTCTCCTGTCTACAACCTTTATCACATACTGCACCCTACCTCTGGAATTTTCTACATCTCAGTGTCCATAAAGCACCTTCTCTAACTTCAAAACCCATATGAAAACTCATCTGTTCAACAAAGCGTTGCACCACTGTTCACCAACCACGGTGTGTTCTCATAAGCACTTTAACCAATGCACTCAAATGCTCTGCTATTCTTTCTTTTAGTCACTCCACATGCCAATTAGATTGTAAGTTCCCTGAGCGAGAGACTAACTTCTTCCAGTGTTGCATATACAATGCATATTGATGCACTTATCCCATCTCCATAATTACTTCCCTTGTATAGTAATGTTTGTAAAATATTGTAATGCACTGTATAACTGGTGGGCAGTATAAAAATATACATACAAGTACATCCAAGCTATGCCCTGTATCCATTACATGCCACATTCAATTGAAAAACATGCATTAGTTACTGAAATAGATCATTGTCAGTTATTTTTTCTTTCTTGGAAGTCATAATATTATTTTTTTTTAAGTTTATATTGTAAATATAGAAAAGTTGCAATAATTAAACCAAACAAACTCCAAGAAAATGTATATCTAATGTCCTTACAGACTATAGGAATATATTACTGACAATAAACCAAAAATAGATACAGGGATATATATGCTTTTGTTTGCTAAGAATATATAACAGGGCTCATGCCATATGTCTTCTGATCCCACTGCATGACTTTATCTGATTATAGCAGATTACATGAAGAGAAAAATAATAGAACGTGTTGCTGTCATGGAGACAATTTTTAACTTTTTCAAGTTGTAAAACATATAATGGGAACTGATAATTGGACAAAATTACATTATGTAAATTTATAGAGCTATACTGTAAACTGGAGTAACATTATAAAGTAGTTCTTACAGAAATCAAATCTTACAGATTTTAAAATCAAATTCATCAATGCGCAAGCAACGTTACAAAAAGCGACATTATCCATCGAAATCCCTCCATTTGCCGTTCTCCGCTTGATGACAAAGTTTATTTTCTGAGCAAAAATAAAATTATTACTGGTACCGTATGCTATATTTTTTCGTTATTGCTGCTGATAGATTGGTATGTTGTTCAAAATTTATAACATAATGTTTTAACTCCAAAAAAATAAAACAAAGTTGAATATTTTTTAAATTGTTTCATTGTTACATTGTGCAACCTTTTATAAATATTTCAGTGTTTCAAAAACATACAGTAAGTACTGCATAACATTTCACAAAATGGTTGGTTAAAATCAGTCAGTCCCCTCAAAAAGGCCAATCATTTTTCTCTTGGGGGGGGGGGGGCGTTACATACACATAGAGGGGTTAAATAGGACACAAAGAGGAAGTAACCCTGGAAAACAGAGAGGGACAACCAGGTTCTAACCCTGGGAACCGGATAAGTTCTCATTTTCTCCAATTTGGATTACTGCAAACTTCTTCTTGGTGGCCTCCCTGGTTTGCATCCTTCAATCGATTAAATATTTTGCTATTAGGAAAACCATACTCTCCTCTTTAACAGTCTTTGCCTCTCTTCTCCTAAAAACACTATTCTGGCTCCCTAGTAAATTCCACATTTACAACAAAATTCTTCTTCTTTCCTTGTAGGCTCTACCCTCCTTTCAATTCAGCTTTAATCTCTCCATAGCCCACTTCTCACTTTCTATGTTCTACTCAGGCCTGTCTTCTCTCTAGTAGATTTAGTTTGCTACCGTCTCATGCAAACCTTTTAAAAAGTTCTAAAATTCATGAAATGTTACGTCAATCTTTTTTTTTGCCAAAACATTCTGGAGATTTAGCTGAAAATTGGCTTGAAGTTGTCTAACTTCTAGTGAATTTGTCAAATTTCCCCAGCAAATCTATATTGAAACAATATCCAGACCTGAAATAAACTTTTCTCTCTTATTCCAGGCTAGAGTACTGAATTTCTCTTTTACTGGACAAACTGCGAGCTAACTTTTTTATTTGTAAATTATGTACATTTTGCTTTCCCAAAGAAAGGGGAACATTTTGCATAGTACACGGATGGGCACATATCTTTAGTGAATTTGGATCCACAGCAGATCAGAAGGTTCCTTTTGTTTGGTTTGGTTTGGCGGATTTCAGCAGATAATTCTCAAAAAGGGCGATTTGCATTTTGTGGATTTTTTATTATTAATTCCAGTACACTAAACGGATTCTACAATCCATGGACAGATTTGTAGAATCCAATCCGCGGATTCGAAAATCTGTTGGCGAATTCTTAAGAATCCACTAACGGATTGCTGAATCCGCAAATTGGATTTTACGAATCCGTCCATGCGGTGTATCCAATGGCATTTTTTTGATGAATTTGCATGGATAAAAACCAACCAAATAAGTTTGCAGTCACTAGAGCTCTCTCCTGTCTACAACATTTATCATATACTGCACCCTACCACTGGATTTTTCTCCATCTCAGTGTCCATAAATCACCTTCTTTAACTTCAAAACACATATGAAAATTGATCACCAACCACGGTGTGTTCTCATAAGCACAGAAATGGGATAGAATGCTGACGTCTAATATATGGTAGCCATATATGTTGATATATGGTGTCATATATGGTGACCATATATTAGACGTCGGAATTCTATCCCATTTCTGGAATATTTTAATTATTTTATCTTTGCCCAAATGTATGCAATTAGATGAGTTTGCTAATAAAATATAATTATTTTGCATATTTTACCCTTCTCAGAATTAATTGAGAATTTTGAACACTCAGTCTATATCAAGACATTTCATTGTTAAGACTTATTATCAATAGTAGAGTGCAATAATAGGGGATTCTTTTGTGATCACTCTTTGATCAATTGGTACAACGTAGGTAATACCCAGCATACATCTCTCCATACTTATTTGAGATGTCTGAAGCTTCTGAATTGTCTTTGCATTTCGGGTCCAAGTTTCATATCCACGTGTGAGCACATGCAGGATATACTGGTCAAATATTTGTCTTTTTGAAGCACAGTGGAAAGTTCCCTTATAAGATTGTCTTGTTTCTTCCAAATGTGCTCACAACCATCTTCATTCTCCTATTGTTTTAATTCGAAATTGATACTGAATTTTAAAGGTAGACATTGCCTTTGACTTGACACATTTGTTGAACATCACTTTAGTCTTGGTGATATTCACATGGAGGCCAACCTTCTTGCTTTCTTCGGTAAGTTCTCAAATTTGTTGCTGGAGGTCTTTTGTACTCGTTGCAAAAATAATATTGTAAAATAAACGTAGGTGACTCACGTATTAAAAATTGATTTTAATTCCCTTTTTCCCCCAATCTAATGTCCTCAACAAGTCTTCTGATTCTATGGCCCCCATTGCAAAGACCAGTTTTCTGCACACTAATTCTCTTGTAGGGCCTGATGTATCATAGCAGATTCCAAGGCTCCCACATCCAAGACATGTTTACTGCTCATGGATTCCATGGCATCTGTATCGATGCATGTCATGGGAGACCAGGCCATTGACACCTTTTTACCAGGATCATGCATTGAGCAAAGCAAGTTAATTAAATAAATTGTAAATTTATTCACAGGAAAAGGCAAACACACAATGTTACACAAACTATAGCAAAAATACACACTTACTTGGGAATTGGGGTAACAACCTAGACTCTCCTAGATGCAGAGAATCCTAACTCTGATACCAGTTGCAAAAACAGGACAGAAAATATTCCAGGCAGCTTTCGCTGAAGCAGATCTTTTCTTGCTGGAGACTTGCAACTGGAAACTTAGAATCTGAGAATCTTAGAGGACTGGAGAACACTGGAAAACACTCTATCTAATGGGCGCAGGGGGTTATAACAGCTCTGCCTTTCATTCAAAAAATATGATGGCCTAATCCAAAGCTTGAGAAATTTCTCTGCTGCCAATCAGAGACAAGCTGGTAGACAAAATAGGGTTACCTGGAAATCTGAATGAACCAAGGGGCATGGGCAGTTTGACACCCCTGGCCCTTGTTCCCTCAAAGCTACCTGCGGTGACAGGCTCCTGCCAGTCTGGTGGGATCAATGGAAATGCAAAGGGTGTCCATTGATCTCAGGATGTGGATCCTTGAATCCTTTCCTCCTGTCCAAAGTTTCTTACCACCTTGGTCATCCTCTGGGGCTTTCATCTCCAGATGTCCTGCCAAACCTCCTGGCACCACTTGGTAGCCCAGTGGCATGTCAGAGCATTGGTTCTGAAAGTCCCAGATCCTTTCTGTGCACAAACAGATATGTTTTAAAACACACTTTTCCATAAAATACACACTTTAAAAATATCCTAAGTCTTTTTGTTATGGGAAATAGAATAAAAAGCTGCACGTTATTTCTTACTAGCCATATTCCCCACACTCTATACAATAAACTAAGGACTGGACTTTTAAAAGTCCCATCACAACCTTGTACATGATTGGAGTACCCCAGAGCTCCTATACCGGGTCTGGGTGACCTGGGCATTTACTGGGTATCCCCATTAACCTAGGGACCCCTTGACGGTTTCAGGGACACCTGAAATCCCTATGCCCCATTTACCTTTCTGGTCTGTGCTGAAGCATGGTGGGAGCACCTCAGAAACCCTATACAGGTTCTGGGTGACCTGGGCATTTACTGGGTATCCCCATTAACCTAGGGACCCCTTGACTGTTTTTGTGACACCTCATATCCCTATGCCTCATTTACCTTTCTGCGCTCGGCTGAAGCAGGGACCCCTGTGGTGAGTCGTGCAAGCGTTTTCAAGGGGAGATATTACAGAGACAATGTGCCTACATGCATCCAGGCATTAGACCTTATTCCTGGGTACATTGTTAGGGGAACCAGCAACTCTGGGCCCTGACTAGATAGACACAATCTGATAACACTTTCTCCACACACAAAAAAGTGACACTCATACCACAGCAATCCCTGCTTGCTGGCATCCCTGGAAAGGTAAAAAAAACACAAAACATCTTTATTGTTGCATAATTACAGGTAATGCTTTTACAACAGTTGGGTCCAAGAGCTGACACTCCTGAACCCCAAAACATGGATCAGAGGTAACCAAACGGGCTTGACCTTTCTTAGTGAGCCTGCTACCACTTCAACATCACAATACATTCCGATGCCAACGGCAGAGAACTACTTCATCACCTCGACTGTCACCAATTAGTGGCTATGTGTATCTTTACAAGACCTTGGAAATGGATTGTATCTGCGCCTTTAATTTGGCCCCATCAGTCTGTGCCCTTGCTACCCTTTGACTGGATTAAACCCGTGGCAGAGAATTCTCAGGAACTTCTGCATATTGATCTGAGTAATATTGTTACTTCAGTAGAAATGTTGCTTTGCGATTCTTATCTACCCTCCGTGCTTCATACGTCATGTTCTGGTACACCGATGGAGATATTCGCATCCAGCTATCAGACATTAGAAGAGTTTATTCAGCCTGTGCCTCAGTCCCTGGCTTTGCTGCTACTCTGTGTGTCAAAGTATTCAGACTCTCATCATGAACTGGTATCTATGCTGTTTGGTGGGATAAACGAGGGATTGTAAGATCACACAGAGGACAGTGGATGCTGGAACAAAGTCAATGGCCAAGAGCCTAAGAGGGTCTGGTTTTAGAAAGGGATCTAGTCATAGCATGTTGGGAATTGTGAGTGAAACAGTTATATCTTTAAAATAACCAAGATGTTTAGTTTTTAGGTATAACACAGAGGCAAAAATAACATGTCATCTAAACATGTTTTTTCATTCTCTTATTTTTATTCTTGTAATTGAGGTCATTTGATAGTCTAATTTTAAAGTTAAAGTACATGAGAGAAGAAAGAAGAAAAGCGATTAAAGTCTGTACACTGCATTTTACTATTTTTCTAGTTAATGAGGAACTGACACTGTTAGAAAATGTTACGTGTGTATAGTTAGACAAGAGATAGCTGTTAGCTGAGCTTAGAGCTAAGAATCAAGGTCAACATAAATGTTTTGGGTAGATCAGACACTGAATTCAAAACAATTATCTATTGAAGAGAAATAACAATGAGAGGAGGTTAGGACAAAGCTGTTACATTCATTTTATTTTATGATATATTTCATTATATGCTATTTTATAATAATGCTGTATACAGATGCATCTGCAAGGATTCGACCACATCTCAAGGTAAAAATTGCAGTATATTGTGTGGTGGTCTGAGATGGTCCGCTGCAGACTAAATGGTCCATCTTATTAACAAAGCAGGGGTCCCTGCTGTGTTAATCCTACTGGGTTCTGCCTGTCTGTAAGAAACACGCAGTAAGAGATAGGCGGAATCAGTCATTCTACATGCGCACCTCTAATAGGCGATCGCGCGCGGGTGGGGGGGGTTATGTACATTACAGTAATGTAGCAGGAGGTCTCCGGAGCTGAACCGCATTGATTTCAGGTCCGGAGACTCCCTACTTCCCGAGATACAGGCCCCGGTAGGGGGTACCAGTATTCCCGCCATGTTAAAATCCTGTGGGTCACGTGTGAACTAAACAAAGCAGAGGGATACCGGCACCCCATAACGGGGCCTGTAGCTCGGGAAGTAGGTGGTCCCCGAGGCTGAAATCCACTTTGTTCAGCTCAGAAGAGCAAATAGGCACAATTATTATATTCTAACAGGATTGTAAATTATTATACCAATCAGTTAACCCGTTACAGCTACACACTATATACATTATGTATTCACCGATTTAACGTCAGTCCTTGAGCTTAAACTGGCTTATACCAGTATACAAATTCCTAGCAGAGCATTAAATACATTTCAGACTAAAGTTGGCCAATTTGTGTGGGTGGGGAAAAATCCATGGACCTCTCTCAGAGTTCTCCAAAGACCTATCACTTAGGGAGGATTAGCGCTGCCTACTGTAATTTCTTATATTGCTATGTCACACCTCAGCTATTACAATTGCTGCAATTGCACAGTCCCCAGGGCTTTAAAAGATGGATGGAGATTGAAAATTCCTCGTTTTCACCTCTGCCCATTCAGGAAAGAGGTCTGGTCCAAATAAACCAGAACATAGACACTATCAGTAGCCCCTATGTATTTTGGATAGCTGGGCAAGTAAGGCCAAACTCTCAGAATATCCATCAGTAATATCACCCTGTCTGGGAATTCTGGTTTTCCCTAATGGTTACCTGGTAAGCCACTTCAAATCGTGGAGGGTAGCAGGCGCCTCCAGACTATCCTCATGTCTTCCAGGGAGGCAATCTTTAAAGCTTTTCCGATCTTCACACTTAACTGAGTTTTAGCAATATCTTCAAATTCATAATTTTATCTCCTCGAAACTGCCAGGAGGTCACTTGCAGATAGAGATGAGAAAATACGCCCAGATTTTCTCGCATTTCCCCCCCCCCCAAATCTGATTCACAGTGTAAAATCCACAAACGGATCTGATCATTTTAATTCCGTGTGGATTCATCGAAAAATGCCACTGGATACAATCTGTTGACGGATTTGTAGAATCCAATCCACGGACTCAGCAACTCGTTGGAGGATTCTTTAAAATCCGTCAACAGATTGCTGAATCTGCGGAATTGATTCTACAAATCCGTCAACGGATTGCTGAATCCATGGAGTGTATTGGCAATAATAATAAAAAATCTGCAAAATGAGAATCGCCCTTTTTGAGATTGATCCGCTGAAATCCTCAGACCAAAGGAACCGTCCGATCTGCTGCAGATCCAAATCCACCAAAAGAATGTGCCCATCTTTGCTTGCAGATTGGCTCACGGTTTGAGAAATGTTGCTGATATTACATGCAGAACAAAGGATTAATTTCCAGTCTTTAAAACCTTCTTCAGGCTGAAAGCTTTAATTCTAAGACTTTTTACATGCTTCAATGAGAGAAAGAACTTGGAATTTAGATTCCACTTGACACGTGGTAATCTATTTCTGCAAGAACAGTTAAAACCTCTATATAATATTGCACTATATGTTGTGTCATTTTGTATGATGCGCTTCTGTTTTAGTCTCTACAGTATATAATATGTACTAATGTAAAGGAGAATTGATATAAGATCCTATTTACACAGGCGGCACACTTAATTCGAGTACGGCTCATTCCGCAAGCCGGGATATGTCCCGGCTTGCGAGCCGCACTCCCTCAGCGTGCCGCGCATCACCGATGCGCGGTCACGCATCATCGTGTGCCTGTGCCGCCTGTACGCGTGCCCAGGGCTCCCTGAGGGAGCCCTGGTGTCGCGCGGATGTTAGGACGGCGGCGGGACGTTCCGGGGGACCCGGCGGACCCGGTAAGGAGAGGGGGAAGCCCCGATCGGTGGGCCTCTCCTCCGAGGCTTCGGCGCGCGCCCGGCACCCTCCGGCGCGCGCCAGGTTACTGCTGCGGCCGAGAACGGGCAAATGCTCGAATAAACTCGGCCGCAGCAGTAGATGGTGCCTGGTCCCAGAGAGACTGCACATAATGTTCCCTGTAGTATCAAACACTTACTGTAGAAATTGCGGTGAGAAGACTATGTTACATATCTGGTTGAATTGTGCGATAATCTTACAATCCTGAACTCAAATATTTAAGGTCATCTACGATATATTGAAAGTAAAAATTCCCCATGACCTTTATTTTATTCTCTTAAATTTGAATATCCAACATATCACTAAAAATACCCAAACATTAATTTCTCACCTTCTCACAGCTGTAAAATGCATCATACATAATCATTGGAAACAAGTGCAACCTCCACTAATGGAGCTGATTTTTAAACATATCAATTAAGTTATGTTAATGGGGAGATTTAACTGAATTCTTAATGGGACATTGAACAAATTCTGTGACATCTGGAAGCACTGGATGGCCTCAAACTGTACCTAATCATTAAAACCCATTATTTATTAAGTGTTTACCCAATGACAAAAAAGTTGTATATGTAACGGATTTTCTTGGCTAAGGCTGACCCACCCAATCTCACATTGGCCCCTGTAGTCTAACCAGTCCCCATTACATGGTAGTGTCTGGTGGTGCACCTGTTGGCAACAGGACTCCTGAGTCTCCCGCATGATGGTGTATGGGGAATGTCAACCCAGACAGGCAGCTGAGGTAGTGTGCATGAGTCCTACCTACATACAGTGCAGCGCCTCCACCTCATCAGGATCTCTGCGTCCGCAAAGAGATGGTTCTGATGAGGAACTCCTTCTCGGTGGTGCCTTCCGCTGGAGAGTAACTTCAGTCTCACACAGTGGAGTTGATTTAGAACTGGACATCTTTATTGATTGATGGTATGGGCCAGCTGCCCTTCACAGCCAGCAACTCAGCCGCTCATCTTGGCTGGTACTTCCATTTGAAAGGTCTGCTGCTTAATCAAGTGGAATCACCTCTCCCCTCAGGGAGATCACCTCCTGTGCCAGGTCCCTGGACACAGTGTAGGCCCAGCCAGCCTTGCTACTGCTGGCCTCTGTATTAGAGCAGTGTCACTAGTTATTTCACTAGTACACTCTGGACTTCTGCTCTGCTCAGCCTTGTAGAACATACTAACTTTGGACAGTGCTGTGCCTTATATACCTCAGGAACCTGTGCCTTATATACCTCAGTGCTGTGCCTTATATACATCAGTGTCTGATGTCACTAATGGTGGACTCAGAGCATGTTACCACTCCCATTGAATACATATGACACCTCACCAGGGTGTGAGGGCAAACCTCCATGATTGATGCTGGCAACCCTGTAACTTACCAGGCATACTGCCAGCATGAGAGAAAACTGTAGGCCATTTTACAGCGTGGCAACATTCTCCCCCTGGTGAATCCCAACGGCCCGTCTGGGACCTAAATTTGGTGTACCTTCATCCAGGAAGCATTGCAAAACATAATTATGAACACAAATTTAAATAATACAGTTTTCTTTTTATACATCAATTTCTTCAGTGCTGGCCGACCAGCAGATGGCAATGTATTAGAAACAGACCCCACTATCCCCTATACCTAATAATAGTGCCTGGGGTCTGGTTTCTTCACTTCCCGGCCAGCCACGTCCGTGACAGTCACACTGTACTCCTGAGGTGACCCATTTTCTGGCCTATACACTGCCTTGTGCTTGTATATGCTGCGGCCTATACTCCACACCCTCATGAGCTGGGAAATTCTCTCTTCTGCTCGTCGCCCAGTAAGATCGCCTCCTTTGTTAACGATATACATTTCGATGGTCTCCCTTAACCACCCATCCCTCTGGTCCTCTATTTCCTGCATGAGGGGTTCAGGGACGTAGGGGTACTCTAGTCCATGGGAGTTTTTATAACGGTCACTATGGCCCGTTCGGCTTGGCTTTTCCGGATTAATCTAGCGCCGCCTGCTCTCCCTGGCAGCACCAATGATAAGTGTTCATCAGGCTTGACAGGATCCCTCAACCGACTGGGCCCTTGTGGCTCCCCTACCCTGAGCTGATGTCATACCATTGAAGCCTCATCTCCTCTTGACGAGCTTCCTCTGTAAATTCCCCTGGGGTCCACCAATAGTCCACTACCCCGTCTTGATCCTAGATGAACCGGGTACGGTCCAACCAGGCCTCGTACCCCTCGAAAGTGGGTGCCCACCACAGGGTTTCCCTAACCTCCTCGGGAACCGGTACCGCAACCGCTCTCTCCTCCGATTCCCCTTCCAACTCTCCTCCCGAGGATATCCCCGAGGTACCCGTCGATCGAGACTGGGACCCTAGTCTCTTGGGCCTACTAGTGACCTGAACACTAACTGAGCTAGGAAAATCACTCGACACTGACACTTGTCGGCATACCTCCCCCTCCCGACCCGTCATCCGACATAAAACAGTCCAAGCTCTCCCCAGTCCTTTCATCTGATGGGGTTCGGGACCCCCCAGACAACCCTTGGTTGGTTGGGGACCCATATGAAAAGGTGATAGGGGCAGGGGCTTTAACTATGGCCGGGGGTTGGGCATAAAGACGGGCTATCGGCATCCGCGGGACTACGACCCGCACTTCGCCACTACCTGGCCCGGTGCCATCGGTCTGGCCCTGCGGTTCTCTTGTCTCGCTGCTCCCAGGATTCCGCAGGGCCTGCCAGCTCTTCTTGGACCCAGGTGACCTGCTCGATTGTGAGGTCGATGCCATCTTCCAGCCGGCTCCGCTATGGCCGCCGGAAATAAGATCATCTATCTCGCGGGACTCGCCGCCATCTTGGGTTGGGTCCCCAATCGAGACCTCTTCCTCCACAACGACATCCGGAAGGGCGGTTTCCGCTTGTGTCTCCGCTCGGGCCTGGTCTGGGCCTCTCTCTGCCGCTACCGCCGCCATCACCTGAAGGGGCCAAGAGGGTCTCTTACCGCTCCGTCGACGCGGGATGGTTCTTTCTCCGACTGCTCCGCCATCGGATCCACTAGTCACCACGTCCGTGAGACTCCGTCTCTCCGGCTGCCGCTGCACAGGCGACACACGGCTCCGCTCGGTTGCGACACAGGTGAGTGCCGTTTCCTTTGCAGCACCGCCGGTGTAGTCCGCCGGTTGGCGCGTCACCACCGCCGTCTGGGTCGCTTTCTCCTCGTCCGAGGAGTCGGGCTCCAACCCGGGAAGGGACACCCCCGTCGGAGACTGCTGGGGGGTTCTCGCCCATCATCTCGCCTCCCAGTGTCTTTCTCTTCGGGCTCTGGTTTGATAGTACGGAGCGATCCCCACGCTCCGGGATCTGCGGACTCCCTCCAGAGCGCACCCGGGACTTCAGCCGTTGGGATGGCTGTGTCCGCCTCCACCGTCTGGCCAGGTGCAAAGGTTGGCACTGGCCATAGATAATGGATGCTGCATTGAGGGCATCGAGACGCGGTACTAACCGTACCACCCAGCAGTCGACACTGCATGCATAGGCAGGTCACAGTTTCATTGCCGGCCGCCCTGAGCACAAGGAAGCCTCCTGGGGCCCGAATAGGGTTGGGCAGAGATAGTCGCATCGTCCTCAATCTTGCTAGCCATTGTAACCACTGGAGACACTCTTTGCAGTGGCTTGCTCAGTTCGCTGGCTCCTCGTGACTGAAGTGCAGGGGCTTGTTTGGTAACTCCTCTTTCACCTAGCTCCACCCGCATCTGACACAGTTGAAAACCACTCCCCCTGGTTGAAATCAGGGGAGGATCCCACAAGCTTATTGGATGACCCAGCACTGGGGCTGAGCTTGTCACTGTCCATGAGGGCGCGGCCGCAGCTTTCGCGCCATACCTCCCATCAGGGTAGGGTCTTCCTTTTGGCACCACTCCCGGCCAACTCTCTGCCAGATCTGCATTTGCAGAATTTTCTGCAACTGGCCCACGCGGTCTCCCAGGGAAGCGGGAACCGCCATTTTGATTTGCATTGCCAAGCATTGGAGTAACTGAGGTAGCTTTTGGTGTGTTGTACGCTGACTGGCAAGCAAATCCACCACTCTCCCCACATATTACTACAATGTCCTCCTCACTATCATCCAGAGTAATACTCCGCAGCTCTAGGCAGGACCAAAACGGCACGGCCACAGCTTTGGCGCCACTCCCCAGCAGGCTCGTGAAAGTCGTTTCCGTATCTTGCTCTTCACTAGCACACACACCATGTGCGCTCTCTCTGTCGGCCTCCATCCGCCATCTTGGACCTTCCGCACCGCGCGGATCCTCCATTCTTGTGGTTGCCATATTCATCTTGTTACTGTTTTTGTGATTATTGTACATGGAGCTCCTCTCTGCGGGGCAGCTGCCATACCGATACAATAAAGATTGCCCGATGCACCACCTTGTGTACCTAATGTAGGTCTGACTCGTTTTGCACTACCTCAGGCTAGGCTCACTCTCTTTGTGTATGCTGTGTCTCTCTTCCTCTCCCAGTCTGTGCTCCCTTCGGTGAGTGATCTGGAATGGGCTAGAGTACTCTGGCTCTTCCATGCAGTACTTAGGCGTCTACCTACTGTTGGCTAGCCTAGCGCAGACCCTCTCCAGGATTCCTGACCATGTTAACAGGCTATCCCTTTAGGCATCCTACCAACTAGCACTACCTCAAGGTGACTAGGACAGCTATAGCCCTGCTCCAGACTCCAACTCCTCTCAGGTCCCCAGGTCGTCCCCGGTTTCCCTCCCAACACAGCACAACATGGCAGCATAAACTTTCCCTATTTCCTAGTGTGCCTAGCAAAAGCCTGTCCTGTTGACAGCTATCTCAGCAGCGCCTCTAAATGTAACGGATTTTCTGGCTAAGGCTGACCCACCCAATCTCACATTGGCCCCTGTGGTCTAACCATTCCCCATTAGATAGTAGTGTCTGGTGGTGCACCTGTTGGCAACAGGACTCCTGAGTCTCCCGCATGATGGTGTATGGGGAATGTCAACCCAGACAGGCAGCTGAGGTAGTGTGCATGAGTCCTACCTACATACAGTGCAGCGCCTCCACCTCATCAGGATCTCTGCATCTGCAACGAGATGGTTTTGATGAGGAACTCCTTCTCGGTGGTGCCTTCCGCTGGAGAGTAACTTCAGTCTCACACAGTGGAGTTGATTTAGAACTGGACATCTTTATTGATTGATGGTATGGGCCAGCTGCCCTTCACAGCCAGCAACTCAGCCGCTCATCTTGGCTGGTACTTCCATTTGAAAGGTCTGCTGCTTAATCAAGTGGAATCACCTCTCCCCTCAGGGAGATCACCTCCTGTGCCAGGTCCCTGGACACAGTGTAGGCCCAGCCAGCCTTGCTACTGCTGGCCTCTGTATTAGAGTAGTGTCACTAGTTACTTCACTAGTACACTCTGGCCTTCTGCTCTGCTCAGCCTAGTAGAACACACTAACTTTGGACAGTGCTGTGCCTTATATACCTCAGGAACCTGGCACATCTCTGATGTCACTAACGGTGGACTCAGAGCATGTTACCACTCCCCTTGAATACATATGACACCTCACCAGGGTGTGAGGGCAAACCTCCATGATTGATGCTGGCAACCCTGTAACTTATCAGTCTTACTGCCGGCATGAGAGAAAACTGTAGGCCATTTTACAGCATGGCTACATATATATTGCCAGACTGTTTAGGTATTTATAGCTAATGTGAATCCTTCTGTGTATTTTACTGTATTTTCATTAATTATATAACTGACGTTTTTAAATGTATTTAAATGTTTGTATAATTATACCCCTTCCCGTCTCCTTTTTTGTATCCTGACCCATTTTCCCTGAAACCTATTTGAAAATGATTAAATTAAATAAACAGTAATAAATAAATAAACACGGCCATATGCACAAATCCTCTTTAAATGAGTAATAATGGGGTTGTTTATATAAATATGCGTAATTAATTGCCAGTTTCCGTGCTGTATAATGTCACATGTTATAACCTGGATGTTTTATATGGGGGTAGCGTGTTTCCCTTCTGTTCTGCTAGCCTATTGGACTCAGCCTTAGTGCATTGGGCAATACTGCTGTGCCAGCCTTTATTTTAAAACTTCTCTGGGGCGTTGTGGTTCCATGTCCTGAATGCCACGTGCAATAAATGGTGCATCCCCCGTGGTCATGCTGCATTTGCGCCGCCTGGCACCCGCGGTTAAACTGCGGTTGATTCGCGGTTCATCTGTTTAATTATAATGGGTCGGATTTAATTGGGGGCAATTCTTCCCGTATCCGCCAGGTGGCAGATATTCATGAATTGTAATTAATTCTAATGTGTACAATACAGTACATGGGCTACAGTAATGTGTCGACTTGCAGGTGTTTAAAAAAAACACACAGTTGTCCATTGTGAGTTGACCTTGGTACTGAAGAAGTTACTGTATCAATTTAGGCGTTTCAAAATGAAAACTCAATGCGCGGTGTCTTTTTTACATTCATTCACAATTGCCCATCGGGGACGCAATGAGTACACCGCAGTACGTGTGCAAAAGACCTGACTGTACATATGCATTTTTAATATGCTCCGCAATTAATGCAGCGGATGATAAAATGGCCACAGTTGGTGAAATCTATCAATATTTTATCTCAAATTATGACTTTTATAAATTTTCACCAGATGCTCATGTGTGGAAGCGTGCAATAAGGAAAAAGTTAAGTAGTGATCCGTGTTTTTTTCGTTTGCCCCTGCACACGGAGTTAGAGGAGGGTATTGGTGTGTGGTGCCAGATTTTTCCAGTATCTTTGATCATGGAGACTTCAAAAAGGGAAAGGTCATGTTAAATCCAAATAAGATTCGTCAATCCAAAGCCAGCAATGTAACAGCACCTGCGCCGGCGCCAGCACCGGCTTACAATAACGGTCCGACCGTCATTGACAACCTGGTGACCGGCAAACCTTGCTATCTGTCCCCGCCACGATACCTGTAAAACTTCCAGCCTGAGCCTGATTTCACGTACAGATACCAGCAAGCTTGCATGTACCAAAAAGATTTCCAGCTTCATCAGCTGTCAACTACAGGTGCAGCAGGCCCGCTGTCACCCGTCAAGTACGTGTATAATGAAGACTACGAAACTGACAGTGGCTCATCACCACCCGTTTGGCAAAGTCTATAATGAAGGTAAATACAGTATAATTTACTACAGTAACTACCTTTATTAAACTACCTGTATTACACTACAGTACGTGTATTACTTACACTGCCTGCAGTTCAAGCTGCCATATTTTATTCTTTTTTTTAAATATCAATACATTATGCACACAGACAAGTGATTAGTTACTGCAGATCGGTCCGTTCTCTTGTAATCAATCGCTTTGCTCATGGTTACTTAGTTCTAATATATAAATGGAGAAAGCAAGGAAATGGGCACTGCTCATTTATCTTCCAAAACATTTTTTGTCAGAATAGACATCCAATGTCTTGGCAACCTTTCTCAATTATTGCACATGACTAATATACTGTATAATACAAAGGAAAGCATACTGTATATTGCCAAAAATAACACTCACCCCTGCAGGTGCAAGCTCTTACAAAAACTCTCCTTTGGAGCAGAGTCGGCCTGATGCTTCAGCCCCCAGTAATGACATCAGTGAATCTTAAGAAGAAAAAAAAAGAAAAAGAAGAAGCCTATTAAGGCAAAAACAGAGCATCCCATGCGTCCCTCACTGCGTGGAGTGGTGTTCTAGTGCATAGCCATGCAACTCAGAGAGCCTCAAGCGTGAAAATACCTACACCCAGATCAGAATCTCCACAAGTTAACCATCTTCATACCCCCACCCTTTTAATAAAATAATTAAAATAAAAAAAAGACAACCTCTATTTTCTTCCGCTATCAAGGGAATACATGTTGAATACTGTATGTGACTTAATAGATCCTTATATACAGTATTAATCCACAAACAGTGGAAGGAAAAAAGATTTTACTCAGTAACTTATAGGAATTACATCAGAATGATGATCTTTTATCTCGCTTTAGAAAAAAAGAGTCAGAAATCTCCAGGGGAAAAACAGGAAAAGAATAGATTCAACTCCTCCAAAAACATATCAAACATTGCATCATGCATATAAAAGGGGTGTAATACCTGACATTTCTTAAATATGAAGATTAGAAGCAGCAGAAGCGCTAGGAAAAATCCAAATTGAACTGAAAACCAAAAACACGCAGCAGGACCTGCCACCATCTGGATTAACATCTGAATTCCTGAGCTGGACCCTGAGTCTGTGGAGGAAACAGCCCGAATGCCCATTTGCCTTTGGCTTCTTGTAAGTAGGGTTTTAATTTTTCCCTACCCGGAGCCGAGCACCCATTTTATCACAAAGTGTATTTTATTAAATTGGTTGTTTTTTTTATTTTTATTTATCATTAGGTATTGTGGTGTTTGAGTTAGTTTAAGCATTTAGTCTTATGTTTTCTGGTCTGTCTGTTATTGTTTGTTTCTTCAGCAGTTTATATATATATATATATATATATATATACTGTATATATATATATAAATATATATATACAGTATATATTTTATATATATATCAGTGTCTTACAGTTATACACTATGATTGGTCTCTGATTTTCTTTCCACATATATGAGACAACGATCAAGACTCTATAGAGGACTTCTAGTTTCAACAGGACTAGACTTTTTCACTATGATCAGGTCTTTTCTTCACTGAATTGTTTGTTATGAGGTGCCGGTTTTTTTCTGTTATTTGTCTATGTGATTTGTAATTATTTCACCTGGTCCAGGCAGCCTTTCCTATATTTTAGGCACCAATTTGATATTAGTAGTAGTGTTATAGTTCACTATATATTTGTAAGCATCAGCGCTATAGCACATAGTCTCTTTTTTTGCACAAATACAGTAGTACAATACTTCAGTGCTAATCTGCTCATGAGTAAGGGTCACTATTCAAATATATTCTTGCTGACATTTTGGCAAACTCACTTCCTCTGATTAATAAAGACTATTAGCAACTAAGATCTGCCAATTGTTCATTTAATTAAGTGTGAAAGTGTTTCTAACCAGGTCTTATTTGAGGAAAATAGGATTTTAATCTGTGCAGAATGTAGAATCAAATTAAATGTATTGCCCTACTAGCAATCCTAAAAGTAACATTAGTTATCTAATATCCAAATTGGGTTCTATCTTAAAGCCAGCTTATTTCTCCTCTAAAATGTATATGTATAGGGTATTTTTATAGTACATTGTAAAGGCCTATATTTCTTAAGCAGTGCTATTGCATACGTCACCTTCCAGAACTGGACGAGATCACACAGCCCATCCAATATTTCTTTTATGTTCTTTGCAAACTCCTCCAGTTTAATAACCAGCAACATGTATTCTCTGCTATTTGCAGGAACAAACAGATTTCCTTATAAACATGTACTAATCGTCCTCTAAAATTGTATTTTTGTAAATTAATACTATCATTATTTATAGTGACGAACTATCCCTGATTATTATTAATATTAATTAGTATTATTTCTGCAGCATGTATACATTCATCAAAGTACTGTATTGTCATTTCAGTGTTGTTTCTATTTTTGATCGTGACAGTCCCTCTTTAAAGTTAAGTGTTCATTGGTCAGCAAAATAATTACCTGTGACCTCTTATTGGCAAACAAACACTCCACTATAAAAGACAAATAACTCTTTGATGTGTGTCCCTCAGTGTAAGAAAGTTTCTTGCTGAAAATCTTAGATTGTTTGAACCAATTAAATCAGTAAGTCTGTTAGACATTACCTAATTTACCCCTAACAAATCCTGTTAGAATCTTGAAATAAGTGAAATTAGTATTAATAATGTTAGTATTACATTATAATAGTTTTTCCTTAGTCAGCCTTAACAATATATTAACACATTGGAATATGAAATACAGCAGTAGATAAGGTATACTGTATTAATTAAATTGCTCCAGACTCCATTCATATAGCCTCTGTTCCATACAGTTTGACTAACAGATTCCAGAATTGCACTGTCTCCTTGTGGCCATACTATGAAGTTTGGCAAAATCCTTTCCAGGTTTTCACGTTCTGGCTCGGGATTTTGCTCTTGCTCGCCCTCTGTGGCTGAATCGTCCATCTTTGCTTCTGGCAGCTTCCTTAAATAGGACAGCCCTGTGAGCAGGAAGTTGCTGAGCAAAGTTCCAGTTTCTTACTGAGTTCATGCAACGCGCTTTTACCTATTGTCTTTCACGTTACCAGATCCGTCTCACATATCTCAACTACCTTGTCTTCAGCCCGCACCGACCACTGCAAGTTTCTCGACTATCCTTGTCCAGCCTCCCTCTACCTCTGCATTCACACAGACTTTGCAACTCGGCTGCCAGCCCTGACCTTCGGCCTACTAAGCACTACTCTATCAGGACTCTATCCCTCAGCTCAGGTCGGTTGTTTCACCTTCTTACCTGAGCCCTGCAGGTCCGCTTCCTGCTTGAGATTAAAAAACAGAACGTGAATCCCAGCGCTTCTCCCATTGGGCTAACAATAAATGGGGAAATAAATATACATTGTGAAACCTAAGTCTGTAAGACAAAGGAGACTTTTGGTTACATCCTTTGATCAAATAATGGCAAGACTGATAACCAATGTCAAGGTAAGTCTCAATAGCAGGTCCCTATGCTACATGCATACAAATGTTCTGTGGAATATACCCTGAAGGGGTTGATAAACTAAGCATAAGCTTATGTAACTTAGTGCAGTTAAAAACTGGTAGTTACCAGTAAAGATACTTATATGTAGGCCAGTAAAGTGGAAAGTAAATTTACAGGGACCTTACTGGGAGATTATATACCTTGAAGGGAGGAACTATAAACCTCCCACAAGCTGCTCAATAAGCAGTTACAGGTGGATTGGCTAAATACATTAATCACACCCTAATAGTGGTGCCCATGGATCGTCCTGCTAGGGATTTTATTCGGCCCAACAGAAAATGTAAAACAAATATATATATATTCACTGCACTTCTCCGTGTAAGGAGCATGCTGCTGGTGAAAAGATTGGCCATACATATGTGAATTGAGATGAGCATCATTACACATAACACCCCACAAGCTTTCTCTTATTTCACTTCAACACACAAAATGCCAATACACAATTGTGGGTTAAAATGCTCTTAGCAGTTTATTCACATTGTTATGCATAAATTAAGAGGACCTTGAAAAACATATGAACATTCAGAGATCCAAATTAACTTGTATAGCAGCCACCAGCCAGCCCAAATTAAATAAACAAAATACCATGAGAGCACTCCACTATGCTCAGCCACTTACTGTACCACTGAATATTCTCCCATTGGAGTACAACATTAAACTCGGCCACCAAGAACGGCTGTGACACTGCCTCTCAGAAACTAGAAGGACACAACAGTGTCCTGCTAATCCATGAGGTGACAGCATAAAACTCTGCCAAAAAGTCTGGTTTTTCTGCTCACCATTGGGTGGTAGTTCCACCTTCCTCCATAAGAGGACACCACCACACCCATCCCCACAGCAAGGGCAGAAGCTGCACCTCTCTCAACCCACCAAGTGGAAGTAGGGGAGAGCCTCCTTTCTCTCCCACTGAACTGATCTTCAGTATATTTCTCTGGCAAGGTTCTTCTACCATCAGGTAGTCTCATTAAATTGCTTACTACAGTGTGCTGCAAATTGTAAATGAAACACTTGCAAGGTGCCTACTAGAGATGGGCAAATTGTTTTGGTGAATTTGGATCCGCAGTGGATCATCCAGTTCCTTTGGTCCGCAGATTTCAGCGGATCAATCGCAAACCGGGCAATTCACGTTTTGCACATTTTTTATTATTATTACCGATACACTCCACGGATTTTGCAACCCATGGACAGATTGGTAGAATTCAATTCTTAAAAATTCACCAACGGATTGCTGAATCCGCGGATTATATTCTACAAATCCGTCCACTCGTCCATCCGTCCGATGGTTTTTAATGAATCTGCACGTATTGAAACCACCCAAATCCGTTTGCAGGTTTTACACTGCAAAACGGATTTTGGGGTAACCTCAGCGAAAATCAAGGACATGGATTTGGGTGGATTCGCCCATCTCTAGAGTCTACCTGTATTTAATACATTTGGGACTTGGAATAAGATGATCTGCTATTAATATATCGACAACAGTTTCTAACTCCAATGAAGGAACCGCTCACTTATTTGAATAAAGGTCTTATTGGGCTTCGACTTTACACTGATTGTACTGTATGTAAAACCATGTATTAGAAGACAGGTAGTTCACCCTCAAAGTTTAATTTGTTGCTGTGACCACTTTAAGTGAGGTTTTGGTCTATTAGACTTTCTTTACAGTGCCATGCATTACAATAATTGCATAAAGTCAATATTATTTGCAACATATTGAGACACATATTCACACAGCAAGGTGAGTTATTTTAATATATTATCTTATTTCGGGTTGTTATTAATTCATAAATCTATAACATCACCATTGTCTGTTGCATCTAAAACTGACTCCGTAAAACAAAGTTTATACCAGGAACATTTTCTTCTTCTTTTATTTTTATTCTAAGCTGTTGTTTTCCAGTGCTTATGAAAATATTATGCATTATATTGTTTTGCTGAATTATTAATATCTCCATCCAAAAAGGTTCAGCAGAAATGTACAGGTGCCTAATCTAAAAGTTAAAAAGAAAAATCTGATGAATTGTCTAAATGATTTACCTTTTAAAATACAAAATATTGTTTTCACCAATAGAACTAGTGCACCACTGAGACAGATGTATTTTGTTGAAAAACACACAATGTGATGATATTAATGAGGTCGCATATTGCTACACGGAAGCCGATGCAGTGAGAATAACCAATGTGGTAGAGGGGTCAAGAAACGTTTTAATACAAGAGGATTACTTGGATTTAAAGAGAACTTTGGAGAGATAATTGAGAAAGCATATAGGATTAGAATTACATTGTAGCACTTTAGCTGAGTGTCACAAGATCCGTAGGATACAGAGAGGACTAAGGGTACGCCTTAGAACAAATGTATGTTTTTGTGAGCAAATGGGATAAAATTCTGAAGTGCTCCTTGGACCTCTTATTACTTTCAATTGAGACTCCACAACAGAAAGCAACATCATGTGAGAGACACATTACAAAATTAGAAGACGACTTGACTAAAATAGAAAATCCAGCTAATCTAAAGGAGATCAAAGAAGAACTGGATAAAATCTTGGCGAGTTATAGAAAGGATGTAGAAGACAATAAAAAAAAAGAAATTTACAAGAATTACTATAGACTATCAGAATGCCCAGGTGTATACATGGTTTGAAAGATGATTCCACAGGATAAATACCTTTAATTTCAGATGCAGAGATCAGCAATGCAGATGTGACTATACATTAACAGAAAGTGAGATATCAGGAGATTCGGTTAATTTTTTTTAGTCCAGCGCTTAACGAAAAAAGGAAAAGAAAAAGAACAAGGACGTGGAGAGGGAGTAATTAGAGGACGTCTGCGAACTCGCATACAGATCTGGTCAGAAAGACCGATATTATATTACACATTTCCAATAGGACAGTGACTATGGAAGAAAAGAAAGTGATGTTAGGAGGACTTTCATTTGTAGCCTCCAAAATTTGATTGGCTAAACCTCAGACATTGAACTCTAAACATTTTACAGAAATTCTTGTTTAATTTCTTTCATTTCCACAGGTGTTATGGGAACAGATGCCGGACAAATTGAGGGAAAGGTTGTCCAGATCTCAGTAGATGAGAGGATGGCAGAACTACGATGGTCAGAGCCTAAAATGAAAACTGACTGTCAGGGCTTGAAAGCAATGACAAAAAGGCGTAAAAGAAAAAGTTTCTCCCCCACATACAAGTCACACTGTAGAGACATACATTAATCTGGACAATAAGAATATTAATACTGTATATTGAAAAAAATCTGGACAACAAAGAAAGATGTCAAACAAAATCTAAGTAGGAAAAGGAAATTCTGAAAACATACAAGAATATCAAACTATAGTAATAAAATCTGCAAAGAAGGGTGGGTGTAAGGGTTCCAGCCAAAGCCGGGACTAGAACCCTTACACCCACCCTTGTTTGCTGATTTTGAAGAAACTTAGCTACACTGTAAAATAACAGGAACCTATGCCTGTGGATCCTGTAAGGGATGCCAGTTTATGAACCCTTCCAAAGAATTCTGGAATGGGGATGAAACCAAGAATTGCATACAGTAATTAAGAAGTTCATGAACTGTAAAACAAGTGATATGGTGTACTTGGCTACATGCAGATGTGGGATTAAATATGAGGAGAAAACCACAAGACAGTTCAGAATGTTTATACTTGAACATGTTGATACTATTAGAAACAATCTGGATACACCATATCTGAATCTCTCATTCATACACCTATATCTAGACATGTAAATCTGGTACACAAGGGAGATACGTCCTATATAAATTTTCAGGGCATAGATCATCTCTCTTTAGGCATCAGATGAGGAGATTTAGATAACATATTTCTCAAATCCGGCCAAGTGGATTTACACATTGGCGACACACACCCGTGGACTCAAGGAGGGGTTCACTTACACAGCATTTCTATAGGTATCATAACAACTGTGAACCTCCTCAATTCCATCTCCTTCAAGATCATCAATTCTGCATATCCAGTTAATAACAACAGTGTATTTGTGTATACAAACAGCAAATTTAATATGCTTAGAAATCAATGTATTAGTACTCACCTGAATATCATCAGCAATGGTGGGCGAACACATCCTAAAAACAAAATCAAATAACACACAGAATACTACCGTGTTTGTATAGATATACATTCTTTATAACGTAAAGGATTTTGATAAAAATAGCAACAGCATAAAACACCATTGGGTAATCGGTATAACCCAGACATCCTTGGGCCTACCGTGGGGACCCAATTGTGGCCCACGGTGACCCAAGGAGACCACCTGGGGGCCATGGTGCTGGCGGGACCCACCAGAAGGCCTCCAGAACCTGTTTGAAAAGGGCTGCTGGTACCCTGTAGGTCTGTCAGGTGCCCCGCCAGCCCACCGGGGACTCGCGTGGGGCTGCGTTATGAACCCTGTTTGTAAAAGGATAAATCTTGTATTTATGGGGGGCACAGGGGGTGGGTAATGTATTTAATAAATATAATGATGTTTATTGTGGGTCACTGTATTGTTTTTATTGTGGGTACTGGGGGTGGGGGGCTATGTGGGTAGGCCTCCCTTGAGGGTAGTGGGTGAGTGTGGTTAGGCCTCACGGGGTGGGGGGTTAGTGTGGGAGGGTATGTAGGCATCCCGAGTGGTGGGTGAGGGTGGGTTAACCCCTTAATGACTATAGCGGTTAATAACCGCTATGGTGATTAAGGGGTTAGGGGACATTACTTTGGATGTTTTAATTTTTGTCTCTGTTTTGCAGCAGCGGAGGGGCCATGGGCAGGATGGGGTGGTGGAGGGGGGGCAACGGTATGTGGGTAGGCCTCCCTTGTGGGTAGTGGTTGAGGGTGGTTAGGCCTCACGGGGTGGGTCATTGGCAGTGAGGCGCTGCATTATAGTGTATGGACATTGGGATCCCCCTCCCCCTCCTCACATTTACATAGCGGGAGGGGTTAACCCCTTCATGACCGTAGCGGTATTAACTGCTACGGTCGTGAAGGGGTTAAGTGCACCCGCAACCCCCCCGCAAGTCCTAAACTCACACCAAGGGCCAAATACCCCCTTCACCCACCCCCGCTACCCACAATAAAGCAGGCACGATGGGTTAACCCCTTCATTGCCTTCATTGCCTTAGCGGCTATCAGCTATGGTAATGAAGCAGCATTTCTGTATTTTAATAATATTGTGCAGGAGCAGGGGGTCCCCTGAGTTTTGATTTGTGGCTCAGGGAATCCCCTGCTCACTGTACAATATTATTAAAAATACATTCATGCTGCTTCGTTACCATAGCACATAGCCGCAAAGGTAAGGAATGAGTGTTTATTTATATATGTGTTTTATTCATACTGTAGATGTACAGAGGGTCTCCGGAGCTGACCCGCTTTGGTTTTAGGTCCTGGGACCCCCTGCTTCCTGACATACAGGCCCCTTTATGGGGTGCCTGTATCCCTCTGCTTTGTTTACATTCCGCGGTCACGTGATCGGGACCTTTGAATGCAGAGGGATACGGCACCTCATAAAGGGGGCTGTATCTCAGGAAGCAGGGGGTCCCCGGACCTGAAACCAACGCGGTTCAGCTCCGGAGACCCCCTGCACATCTACACTATGAATAAAAATGTATTTTAAATCATTTTTAATGTGCCGATGTTTGCGCAGAGAGAGCAGCGGATCTCTCTCTGCTGCAAACACATCTCGCCAGGGGATGGCCTATTGTATCATTGATGTGCATATACAGTACTGTATGTGTATGTTAGGGGTTATAGGGGTTGTTGTTATACAGTATATATATATATATATATATATATATATATATACTGCATTACAATTCATGAATTTATGCCATCTGGCGGACACGCGAAGCATTGCAGCCTATTAAATCCTGAACCATTATCAATTAACACATCAACCGCGCGTCAGCCGGGCATGACTTGTGGCTGGGAAAGCAAAATGAACGCGGCATGCTCCGGGTGAACAGCGTCGCATTCCAGGAACAAGCCGGTGACAAACCGGTGATTTGTTAGAATAAAGTGTGCCGCAGCAGTACGGTTGGTACGGTTGCCATGTCAACAGGGAGGCTATAAAAACATAGGTGTAAGCCTGGTAACGTCCACGTCCAAAGAAGTTCCCATGGGAATGAAACACACGTCAGGTTTTGGTGATGCAGATACTGTGACGTCACAGATGCAACCGAAACGCTAGGTTTTGATCCATGCCGATATACTCAAGTTTTTCAATACTGCAACGTGATACTAAGTCAGCTAATACCTCTATTCCACACCTGGACGGTATTGAGGCCATTAGGTTATCATTATCTAGGCACGGTGACAGTATGTTTATACAGAAAACAACTGATTTCGGATCTTTTGAGAATAGTCATAAAGCCTCATGCAGTAAGCGACGATTATGTGAAATCGGCAAGCTTACCGATTAGTCATGTTATTGGCGATTTTTCCTCTCCGTATGCAGTAAGTGCCGAATACATTCAAAATCAATGCGAAAACAAATCCGCCCACTCTCACGATGATTAGCCGATCACACACAGGTGTATCGGCGTGCGTGGCGGGGTGCTGTTAGGTTGCCCAATCACAAATCTTGCTGAATCAGGCGAAACAAGCATGTATTGGATAGCGCGCCATATTTAAAGGCAACGTGTACTGCTAATCATTCTCTGTGTTGTTGGGAGTGAGAGAGAGAGAGACGCACAGAGCTTGGTGATTGAAGATTTGCATATTGACTGAGAGACTTGTTGTGTATTGGGTGAGCTTTGTCCATTGTTGTTTTTTTTACATCTTTGTCTTGTTTTATATGTGGAAGTGTTTCGTGTGATTGGCTGTACATTTCTTGTCTGTTTTTTGTGAGTGCTGTAAGTATGCCCGCAAAGCGTGGGAAGAGTGATGCTGGTGGGAGTGGGAGTGCTACTCGTGCGAGTACGCGTCGGAGTGAACGTACTGTTCAGGGGAGTGATGTTGCTGGGAGTGCGAGTGGTGTTGCTGGGAGTGGGAGTGCTGGTGCTGCGAGTGGTGTTGCTGGGAGTGTGAGTGCTGTTGCTGGGAGTGGGAGTGCTGTTGCTGGGAGTGGGATTGCTGTTGCTGGGAGTGGGAGTGCTGTTGCTGGGAGTGGGAGTGCTGGTGCTGGGAGTGGGAGTGCTGGTGCTGGGAGTGCTGGTGCTAGGAGTGGGAGTGCTGGTGCTAGGAGTTGGAGTGCTGGTGCTGGGAGTGCTGCTGGTGGCGCAGTTGCTGATGGGGTGTCTGGTGGTGGCGTGCTTGCTGGTGGCCAGCTTTTGGAGGCTCTTCCATTGGAAGAAGGAGAGTCCAGTCAGCACCAGCCAAGCTCTGACCCTAAACCTGCTCGGAAGAAACGTGTGGAGAAGCCACGTAATCCTCGCTTCAATGACCAGGAAAATACAGCTCTTGTCACTGGCATTCTGGAGCACTATGACAGTATATATGGACATTTACTAGGTAAGTGTACCTTTACATTTATTATTCAAATACATGTAATCCTAGGTCATCTGAGTTTTGTTCATATGCAAATATGGGTTCAGAATATATTTCTATGTTAATTAGTCTGGAAACACAGCTTTTTATCATGCGTTACAAGGACAACTAAACACAGGCGGTCAATTTGCCATAACTGCATACAATATGAATGCAAGCTTGCTTACATGTATAGGTTTAGTAGTGAATGCTCATGTGCTTCACATATTAAACCTAAAACAGCATGTTTGCTATCTCTTGGAACAGCTAGCAGTGTAGGAAACTGGTGCTTCTATTATTATTAATTTACCTCATATATTTTATATGTTTTTCAAGGGCGGACAAGTTCATCAAGCAGAAAAGAAATGTGGGACACAATAGTCATTGGTGTCAATGCGTGTGGGAATCATGTCAGGGACAAGCGGAATTGTCACAAGAGATTTGATGATATTAGGTCAAAATTGAAAAAGAAAATACAACAGCAACGCGTGCATGCTACTGGCACTGGAGGTGGGCCGACACCACAACGTCTGATATTAACTCCATTGGAGGAGCTGCTTCGGGCAAAATTACTTCCCGTCGTCGTGGAAGGCTTGCCTGGTGACCGTGATATTGGAATTTATCCCTCACAATTTCCACCAGGTGAGAAATATTACTGTACTAGGCGTGTCGTTGCTTACAGTTATTTTGCATATTTACACTGCTTTTTATACTGTCTTCACAATATAAGCATACCTGCATCTATATATGTATATGTCTGATTCTGTATATATATATATCTCAAAATAGACATATATGTTGTAGTCCTACTAAAAGCAGTAACTAATATAGCACGTGCCATTGGGTGCTCATTTACATGTGAATTCCCAAAATGCATTGCTGCAGTGGAAGCAATTGATGGTGGGCGAAGATGGCGAACAACAGGGTAGTACACATGTGTAACACATGCTAATGAGAAATTATTACTAGCTACAGGTACAGAACATAAATATGTATAATATTATTGTGTATTGTATTTATTTTACTCCTACAAACATGACATTACTGCCTATTTTAAGCATGCATCAAATATATTGCATGCAACGGCCTACAAACATCACTTGCACTAACA